>NC_041387.1:404396791-404477740 GCF_002162155.2 Triticum dicoccoides
CCGAGCCTCGCCCTCGCCGCCCCCTGCCAAGTACGGCCCCGCGCCCCGCCGGATCCGCCGTCCCCGCTCCTCCCCGGCCCCGTCCACGACATCTCCGGCCACATCTCCGGTGAACCTCGAAGGCCGTGCCAGATCTAGATCCAAAAAGGTTGACCCCGAAAATTCCCAAGTCCCTGAGATTTTTGCATTATGTTGCCCTGTTCAACATGCCATAACTCCTTGCATATAGCTCCGTGTAATGCATATAATATATCAAAATGTTCACTGAGTGATGCTCTTTATTTTGTTCCATTGTACCATGTTTGTTTGAGGCAATCGTAATGCCCTTATCATCATTGCAAGAGTGCTATATGATGTTGACTGTTGTTTGTTAACAGAACTTGGTGTTTTGTCATTTTTGTTGCATTTGATGTGTGCATCATATGAGCATGAGTCCTACATGAGTTTTGAGATACATCATGCCATATTTACAGTGGTGCAATCCATGTATTTTTGTGAGTCTTGTAGTGAGTGCTTCGAGCTCGTGAAGTAGGGTACTTGCTGTTACTGTTTTGCTAGGCTGAATCTGCTGTATCATGATGCTATGTAAACCTGCTGCTACAAGTGATTCTATGCATAATCTGGAGATATTCACTAAGGATGTTTTGTTACACATGTCATGCTATATCTATCCATGCCCCTGGTGGCATTTATAGCCTGCTGTAGCTTGTTGTTACCATGCTCCAAATTTGCTAAACAGTGTTGCTGTCAGCCTGTTAACATTAAGTTCAGTTTTTCCATGAGCTTTGCTAGTGATCCATGAACTCTATGAACTTGATCTTGACATTCTTAGCTTCATAAATATGTAATATTACTGTTGGTCACCTTGTCATGCCATGTATTGCTCTGTGGTGAGTGGTACAAGCTCACCAACATGCCTACTTATCGTTGTTCCTGCCATGTTTGAATCTGTCATATCATTTGCCATGTTTACATGGGTGCCATCATATCTTCTTATCCTTTTTGGCTCATGGTCAGTAAAGGACTTTTGTTCTATGCATTTAGTAGTATCATTCCATGCCTTAAGTTTCTACGATATGTTCCTGTAGCATATTGTTTGATAGCTCTAAACATTGCAACCTGTTGTTATTTCTGCTAAGTCTGAAACTGTTATTATTTGCAATCTTGCCATGTCCTTTTGAGCAGGTTCTAGTGATTTCTGGAGATAGCTTAGTGTTCATGTTTTGTCATGCTTTACCTGTACTTCATGCCCATGCCTTTTGTTTTCATGTTGGGGTGCTGTAGTTAATTGTATTGATGCTTGCTAGATGCCTAGTTGCTGTTTTGGACAGCTTGTCCTTTAAACTTGTATAGAGTATGTGTTGAACCATTGCTCCGTTTTGAGCATGTTCTATATGAAACTTGCTTAGTTTTGCATGTAGTTTCATCTTATCTTGTTGCATCCTTGTTTTGATGTGTTTGCTTGATGTTTGAATGTATTTTGCATCAATGCCATGTTTAGCTTGTTTTGCTCATATCTTCTAGGCCGTAGCTCCGAATTAAATGAACTTTATATGTAACTTGACTAGAATCTCATGTAGATCATCTTGGAGCATCTTAACTTTCTGTTTAACAACTTGAACATAAGGTTTATTCAGATCTGGACCAATTTCGAAATTTGCATATGAGGACTTACCGAAATTGTTATATGTTGTTTCCGGCCTCATTTAAACTTGCCTTGATGTGTTGCTCTTGTTTGCATCATCTCTTGCCATGAGTAGCCTCATCTAGCCTTTGTCATGCATCATACTTGGTTGAGCATCATGTCTTGTATACGTGTGGTGTGTTTACCATGTTGTGTGCTTCTTCTCGATAGTTCCCGTTTCGTTGCGATTGTGAAGATTCGTTCGTCTACGCTTGGTTTGTCTCCATCCATTCGTCTTCTTCATGGACTCGTTCTTCTTCCTTGCGGGATTTCAGGCAAGATGATCGCTAACCTGGATCTCACTACTATCATTGCTATGCTAGTTGCTTCATTCTATCGCTATGCTGTGCTAACAATCACTTGTTCTTCAAGCCTCCCAATTTGCCATGTCAGCCTCTAACCTTTTCACCCTTCCCCGCAAATCGTTGTCTGGCTATGTTACCGCTTTGCTCAGCTCCTCTTATAGCGTTGTTAGTTGCAGGTGAAGTTGAAGATTGCTCCATGGTGGACAGGATTATGTTGGGATATCACAGTATCTCTTATTTAATTTATGCATCTATATATTTGGTAAAGGGTGGAAGACTCGGCCTTATGCCTGGTGCTTTGTTCCACTCTTGCCGCCCTAGTTTCTGTCATACCGGTGTTATGTTCCTGGATTTTTGCGTCCCTTACGCGTTTGGGTGATTTATGGGACCCCCTTGACAGTTCGCTTTGAATAAAACTCCTCCAGCAAGGCCCAACCTTGGTTTTACCATTTGCCTCACCTAGCCTTTTTCCCTTGGGAGTCGTGCATCCCGAGGGCCATCTTTATTTTAACCCCCCCGGGCCAGTGCTTCTCCAAGTGCTGGTCCAAACCGAATGATGTCCGGCGCCTTCTGGGCAACCAGGGTCTATGCCAACCCGACGTCTTGCTCATCCGGTGTGCCCTGAGAACGAGATATGTGCAACTCCTATCGGGATTTGTTGGCACATCGGGCAGTCTTGCTGGTCTTGTTTTACCATTGTCGAAATGTCTTGTAACCGGGATTCCGAGACTGATCGGGTCTTCCCAGGAGAAGGAATATCCTTCGTTGATCGCAAGAGCTTATCATGGGCTAAGTTGGGACACCCCTGCAGGGTTTAAACTTTCGAGAGCCGTGCCCGCGGTTATGTGGCAGATGGGAATTTGTTAATGTCCGGTTGTAGATAACTTGACACCAGATACAAATTAAAACGCATCAACCGCGTGTGTAGCCGTGATGGTCTCTTTTCGGCGGAGTCCAGGAAGTGAACACGGTTTTTGGGTTATGTTTGACGCAAGTAGGAGTTCAGGATCACCTCTTGATCATTGCTAGCTTCACGACCATTCTGTTTCCTTCTCTTCTCGCTCTCATTTGCGTATGTTAGCCACCATATATGCTTAGTCGCTGCTGCAACCTCACCACTTTACCCCTTCCTTTCCCATTAAGCTTTGCTAGTCTTGATACCCATGGTAATGGGATTGCTGAGTCCTTGTGGCTCACAGATTACTACAACAACAGTTGCAGGTACAGGTTATGCGATGATCATGACGCGAGAGTGATGTTTACTTGTTTTGGAGTTCTTCTTCCGCTTCTTCTTTGATCAGGGGATAGGTTCCAGGTCGGCAGCCTGGGCTAGCAGGGTGGATACTGTTTGAGCTTCTGTTTGTGTTTCATCCATAGTCGGATGTTGTTCTTATGTATGAGGTGATGTTGTAATCGTGTGGCATTCTATGCCTCTTGTATGTATCCCTATCTATTATGTAATGGTTTGATGTAATGATATCCACCTTGCAAAGGCGTCTTCAAGATGCGCTTCTATCCTTGGTAGGACCTTCGAGTTCCTTTAGGATAGGGTCGCATCTTGGGCGTGACACATATACTCTTTGCATATTTGCTTGATATGTATTATGTTTGTTAAACTTGTGCCTAAACTCCACTTAAACTTAGAGAAATTAAAAATTGCTACCTTTTAGCACTTAGTGTCTAATCACTCCCCCCCTTTAGACACCTCTTCTCGATCCTCTCAATTGGTATCAGAGCTTTGGTCTCCATTGCTTTGGTTTAATCATCATTGGAGGAAGATGGATGAGTCTACTTTGGGGAGTCTTAGACATAGAGTGCCTATACTTGATGCAGAGTATTTTCATGAATGGAAAAATGAGATGCTTGCGATTTTCAATCAATATCATTTGAACAAGTACATTGCTAGCCCTTGTGCACCTCATGTAGATCCCATGCATCCTACCCTTGACGAGTCAATTGACATGATCAGGAATGTTAGAACTGTTAATCTTATCACTAGAGGCTTGCCTAGAAACTTGATTGGAAACTTGCCTACTCTTGAGTGTGCCTACACTATATGGAAATTTCTTGAGGAACAATTTCCGGATTATTCCTTGAAAAATCTAGATGAAATTCTTCATAAGTCTATTGCCTTGAGTAAGATGAATTCCAATGATTCCATGTTTTATGATTGTCTATTTGAGCTTACAAATCTTATGCGCGCCAAAGGAAATGTTGGAATCATTAGCGATATTATTTCCGAAGCTACTAGACGTCATAAAGGAGACCATTTTCAAACTCATTCTAACGAATCACCCTCTCTAGGAATTGATCCACCACATGACGATGTTGAACATGAATACTATGATGAGGATGATGATAGTGACTTTGATCTCGATGATGCAATGAGACACTTTGGTCTTATGGCAAATCTTCGGGGATATATGGCAGGAGGAAAGGAATGGGTTCTTGACAGTGGATGTACCGATCACATGACCGGAGACAAAGACATGTTTCGTGAGCTTGCTGAAAATGATGGTCCTCGAAAGTATGTCACTTTTGGTGACAACTCAAAGGGTAAGGTGGCTGGCCTCGGTAAGGTGGCCATCTCACATGATAGCTCCATTCAAAATGTTATGCTCATCGAATCTCTTAGCTACAACTTACTTTCAGTATCTAGACTTGCTGATTTTGGATTCAATGTCCTATTTACTGAAGTAGACTGCCAAGTGTTTCGTAGAGACAATCATAAAATGGTCTTTACCGGTATACGTAGAGGTGATCTTTACATTGTTGATTTCACTAAAAAGGCTCAATCTAGAACTTGCTTTATTACTAAATCTTCAAAAGGTTGGTTATGGCATAAACGATTAGGTCACGTTGGCATGCGAAATCTTGACAAGCTTATTAAAGGAAATCATATCCTTGGTGTTAACGATGTCATATTTGATAAGGATAGACTTTGCAGTGCTTTTCAAGTAGGTAAACAGGTTGGAGGAAGGCATCCCGTAAAGAACATCATGACCACAAGGAGGCCACTTGAGCTACTTCACATGGATCTCTTTGGTCCCAACGCCTACAAAAGTCTCAGTGGAAATTCTTTTGGGCTAGTTATAGTTGATGATTTTTCAAGATTTACGTGGGTGTTCTTTCTCGATGATAAATCGCAGGTCCAAAAGATCTTCAAAAACTTTGCTAGGAAGGCCCAAAATCAGTTTGAAGTGAAGGTCAAGAAGGTTCACAGCGACAACGGAACGGATTTCAAGAATGCAAATGTGGACACCTTTCTTGACGAAGAAGGGATTTCACATGAGTTCTCGGCTACGTACACACCTCAACAAAATGGAGTTGTTGAGAGGAAGAACCGGACGCTCATCGAAATGGCAAGAACGATGCTTGATGAATACAAGACGCCGAAGCACTTTTGGGCAGAAGCGGTTGAGACAGCTTGTCATGCAACAAATCACTTGTATCTTCACAAGCTACTCGGCAAGACGGCATACGAGCTCCTCACCGGTAACAAACCCCAAGTTGGATACTTTCGAGTATTTGGCTCAAAGTGCTACATTCTTGATAAGCATCGTCGTTCTAAATTTGCTCCTAAGTCTCATGAAGGTTTCCTACTTGGTTATGGCTCAAACTCTCACACTTACCGTGTCTACAACAATTTCACCCGAAAGGTTGAAGAAACGGTAGATGTGAAGTTTGATGAATCTAATGGCTCGCAAGTAGAGCAATTGCCAATTAATGTAGGAGACAAAGATCCTTCGGAAGCAATCCAAGATTTGTCTATTGGCAAGATTCGTCCAACGGAGGTGAAGGAGAGTAACTCGTCCGTCCAAGTGGAAGCTTCTACCTCACGACAAGGTGAACCAAGAGTTGATATGCATCCACAAGTGGGACACACCAAGATGAAGAAAACGAGGAAGTACACCAAGAACGTCAACAACCTCCTTCTCCACCACGACAAGAGAACGACAACGCCAACAATGAAGAAGGCCAAGAAGAAGAAGAACAAGATGAAGAAGATGTTCAACCAAGACCCAAGCAAATGCTTTCACGAGTTCGAGCAAGAATTGCAAAATACCACCCCGTTGAGCAAATCTACAATGATATCCAAACCGGGAGAATCACTTGCTCTAAAACTCGTTTAGCTAACTTTTGTGAACACTATTCATTCATCTCTAGCATTGAACCTATGAAGGTTGAAGAAGCATTGGAAGATCCGGACGGGATAAACACTATGCATGAAGAGCTACACAACTTTGAGAGGAATCAAGTTTGGACATTGGTTGAGAAGCCCGACAACAACCACAACATCATCGGTACCAAATGGGTGTTTCGCAACTAGCAAGATGAAGTTGGACAAGTAGTTCGCAACAAAGCACGTCTTGTCGCCCAAGGCTACACACAAGTCGAAGGTATGGACTATGGTGAGACTTATGCTCCCGTTGCTAGACTTGAATCCATTCGCATCTTACTTGCCTATGCTAACCATCATGATATCACCTTGTACCAAATGGACATCAAAAGTGCTTTTCTAAATGGTGAGATAGAGGAGGAAGTTTATGTGAAACAACCTCTCGGCTTTATCAATCCTAAGAAACCTAATCATGTCTACAAACTTCACAAAGCTCTTCATGGTCTTAAACAAGCTCCTAGAGCTTGGTATAAATGCTTAACCAAGTTCCTTATTGAAAAAGGCTTTGAAATTGAAAAAAATGATTCTACACTTTTTACTAAAAGGGTTAATGGAGATTCATCTGTATGCCAAATTTATGTTAATGATATTATATTTGGATCAACTAACCCTCATTTTAGTGAGAAGTTTGGAAAGCTAATGTCGGAGAAGTTTGAGATGTCGATGATGAGTGAACTCAAATTCTTTCTTGGGTTGCAAATCAACCAATCTAAGGAAGGTAATTTTGTCTCTCAAACAAAGTACACCAAAGACTTATTCAAGAAGTTCAATATGCAAGAATGCAAAGGTATGTCTACACCCATGCCTACTAGTGGACATCTTGATTTGACCAAAGATGGTGAACCGGTTGATCAAAAGGTTTATCGCTCTATGATTGGTTCATTGTTATACCTATGTGCTTCACATCCCGATATTATGCTAAGTGTGTGCATGTGTGCACGATATCAAGTTGCACCTAAAGAATGTCATCTTAAGGCCGTGAAAAGGATAGTGAGATACTTAATTCATACGCCAGATTTTGGTATTTGGTATCCTAAGAGGGCCTCTTTCAATCTTGTTGGCTACTCCGACTCGGACTATGCAGGTGACAAGGTTGATAGAAAGTCCACTTTGGGTACTTGTCAATTCCTTGGTAGATCTCTTGTGTCTTGGTCATCCAAGAAACAAAACTCGGTATCCTTATCCACCGCCGAAGCGGAATATATTACCGCCGGTTCATGTTGTGCTCAATTACTTTGGATGACTCAAACTCTTAAAGATTATGGGATATATGTGAAACATGTTCCATTACTTTGTGACAATGAAAGTGCTATAAAGATTACTCACAATCCCGTGCAACATTCTTGAACTAAGCATATTGAAGTTTGTCATCATTTCATTCGAGACCATGTTGCCAAAGGGGACATTAATCTTAAGCATGTTCGCACCGAAAAACAATTAGCGGATTCACTAAACCTCTTGATGAGAAAGTGTTTTGCAGGTTGAGAGGTGAATTGAACATCATTGATGCTTCAAACTTGGAGTAGAAACTCCATTTGATACATGCAAGACATGAGCCCATGACTAATCCTTTACATCCCTCTTATGATGATAATCTTACGTCTTGGATATATTTGCACCTTGCATGTTATCTAACCCTTGTAGAAACTTGGATGAATCTAAATCTATGAGATTGCAACTCACTCACATCTTGAGCAATATCTACATCAGCAAGTCTCTACACAATGGTGGTTGAAAACGAGGAAGCACAAATCCATTCAAAACATATCCTTTGACAAATTTACAATGTTAAGTTTCATGATTGTCATTTTGGATACACAAGTGCTCTTCCTTGCAAAAACTAACCCATGTAGGAAGATGGACTCAAATTCCAAGTGGTGCTCCCAACTCTTGATGAGCTACATCAACCTTGAGCAACCCACACAAGTTCAACTACATGATCACGATCAACACCACCATCCAAGGTATGTTATTCCATCTTAGAGAAGCTTTACTCCAAGACATGAGTCAAAGCAACTCGACAAGATGTGAATACATCAAGATGCTTAAACGAAAAATGGTAACCCCATTTTGAGCTTAAACGATGAGTATGACCTATGACCAAGTGATCTCACTTGAATCCTAAGTCAATATACTCTAACATAGGTGACTTTGTCACCGACCAATTCTAGATGCAGTTCTCTCGTGTTCTTTTCTGCGCTCTTGCATTTGTCTCGTGCATATTTGTTTCCCTTTTCAAAAAAAAAACTTCATCTAGATTTCTTTTAATTTCTTTCTGTTCTGCATTCCCTGCATCCAATTCATTGCATATCATTCAGTTAATTCCTTGCAAATCCTTGTGAGATCTTACTTGTCTAAGTGAGCTGAGGTGATAAATGTCTTTCCTGTCATGAACTCGGTCACACCGATCCGGTATTTTCGGTCCCACCGAAACCTTTCGGTGCTACCGAAGAATACAACTCGGTGCTACCGATCTCACTACAGAGAAAAATAGCTTGCCACTTATCTCTGTGATTCTTTTGATCCAGCTCCACTCAATGAATCTTGTCCTCTACCAGCATCACATTGGTTTACTGCTTTGATCTGTGACTCAAGGACCAAACCCATGTGACAACAAATCCAGAAGACCCTTCTTGGAAATTGATGTCAAAGGGGGAGAGAGAGATCACATCAAAACTTTATCTATAGAGAGAGATCACATCAATACCTTGTCATAATCTCTAGGGGGAGAGAATACTCAAGGGGAGAGTAATCTTCAATGATCCCAGATGCTTGGTGTTCAAGAGGAGAGATTTTACATGTCTTCTAGAGGGGAAAGACATGTTCATATGTGCTTAGTTGCATTAGCTCTGTTCATTTACTTCTTTGAACTCTGATTTTCTGTTCCCTATCTTCTCCCAGTATCCCATGCTAGATTCAAGGGGAGCAATACATAAGGGAAAGGAAATCTTTAATTTCATTACATATCTTTACCCTTGGGGACATGTCTAATCCAATGTAGTACTTGGTACTCAATCTCTACATGTCATCCCAGTCTTGGTATTCTTGTGGTTTCTTCTTGTTTGCTCTAGCTAGTAGATGCATCTGTGTTATCTAACCTTATTTTCATAGGTTCACTCCATCCTAATCCAACTCAAGACCACAAGGTAAGTATATGCATCACAGTCATGTGTATGAGGAATTCTTGCTGATGTACATACTGTTTGCAAGAAGGACTCATGAGCATGAAGGTACATTTCCCAAAAATTCTTCGCTCTGATGCATATAGCCAAGATACATGTAACACATTGCCTACTCTGTCATGATTATGCATTCACACGCTCCTATGTTCCATATTCACATGATTGCAAAGATGTAGGGGGAGCCCATGCATGTTACATGTCTTTCCAAAGCTTTACTTGTTATTCACTATATATCCTCTATCTAAAGCTTTGATGAATGTTGTCATCAATTACCAAAAAGGGGGAGATTGAAAGCACAAGTGCTCCCTAGGTGATTTTGGTAATTAATGTCAACATATCTCTTGTTGGACTAACACCTTTACCTAGTATATTTCAGATAAGGTCAACAATGAAGTGGCATGGACTAAAGGATGTGGAACCCCTTCAAGATGCTAAGGACAAAGGATTGGCTCAAGCTTCAAGCTCAAGACTCTACATTTTATATTTTTAGTGATCCAAGATCACATTGAGTCTATAGGAAAAGCCAATACTATCAAGGAGGGATGAGGTGTTGCTTAATGAGGTTCTTGCTTCATAGTGCTTAGTGATATGCTACAAAATCCTCAACTACTTTCTCACATCCACATATGACCTAAACCAAAAGTCAAACTCGGCCCCACCGATTCTTTCTATCCGGCGCCACCGAGTTCAGATGTCATAGCCACTGCCACAAAGCCTAGGCAAATTGGTCTCACCGATAGGGATCTCGGTCTCACCGAGATGGGATTGCAATCTCTCTGTGTATGTCCATTACCAAAATCGGTCTTATCGAGTTTGTGTAATCGGTACTATCGAGATTAGAATGTAAACTCTCTGTTTCCTTTTCATGACGTTTTGGTTTCACCGAGATTAGCGGATCGGTCACATCGAGTTTACCCGACCAACTCTCTGGTTAGCTTATTACCAAAATCGGTCTTACCGAGTTTGTGTAATCGGTCTCACCGAGATTACGTTATGTCCTAACCCTAACCATATCGGTCCTACCGAGTTGCATGTCGGTCCCACCGAAAATCCTAACGGTCACTAGATTTACTGAATCGGTTAGACCAAGTTTCTCAATTTGGTTCCACCAAGATTGGTAAATTGTGTGTAACGGTTAGATTTTGTGTGGAGGCTATATATACCCCTCCACCTCCTCTTCATTCGTGGAGAGAGCCATCAGAACAAACCTACACTTCCAAATTACCATTTCTGAGAGAGAACCACCTACTCATGTGTTGAGACCAACATATCCCATTCCTACCATATGAATCTTGATCTCTAGCCTTCCCCAAGTTGCTTTCCACTGAAATCTTCTTTGCACCAAATCCAAATCCTGTGAGAGAGAGTTGAGTGTTGGGGAGACTATCATTTGAAGCACAAGATCAAGGAGTTCATCATCAACACACCATTTGTTACTTCTTGGAGAGTGGTGTCTCCTAGATTGGCTAGGTGTCACTTGGGAGCCTCTGACAAGATTGTGGAGTTGAACCAAGGAGTTTGTAAGGGCAAGGAGATCGCCTACTTCGTGAAGATCTACCGCTAGTGAGGCAAGTCCTTCGTGGGCGACGACCATGGTGGGATAGACAAGGTTGCTTCTTCGTGGACCCTTCTTGGGTGGAGCCCTCCATGGACTCGCGCAGCCATTACCCTTCGTGGGTTGAAGTCTCCATCAACGTGGATGTACGATAGCATCACCTATCAGAACCACGGCTCAAAAATCACCGTGTCTCCAAATTGCGTTTGAACACTCCAAACCCTTCCCTTTACATTCTTGCAAGTTGGATGCTTTAATTTCCGCCGCTAGTGATCCATGAACCCTATGAACTTTCTCTTGACATGCTTAGCTTCATAAATATGTCATCTTACTATTGGTCACCTTGTCATGCCATGTATTGCTCTGTGGTGAGTGTTACAAGCTCACGAACATGCCTACTTATCGTTGTTCCTGCCATGTTTGAATGTCATATCATTTGCCATATTTACATGGGTGCCATCATATCTTCTGATCCTTTTTGGCTCATGGTCAATAAAGGACTTTTGTTCTATGAATTTAGTAGTATCATTCCATGCCTTAAATTTCTATGATTTGTTCCTGTAGCATGTTGTTTGATAGCTCTAAACATTGCAACCTGATGTTATTTCTGCTAAGTCTGAAACTGTTATTATTTGCAATCTTGCCATGTCCTTTTGAGCATGTTCTAGTGATTTCTGGAGATAGCTCAGTGTTCATGTTTTGTCATGCTTTACCTGTACTTCATGCCCATGCCTTTTGTTTTCACGTTGGTGTGCTGTAGTTAATTGTATTGATGCTTGCTAGATGCCTAGTTGCTGTTTTGGACAGCTTGTCCTTTAAACTTGTATAGAGTGTATGTGTTGAACCATTGCTCCGTTTTGAGCATGTTCTATATGAAACTTGCTTAGTTTTGCATGTAGTTTCATCTTATCTTGTTGCATCCTTGTTTTCGTGTTATTGCTTGATGTTTGAATGTATTTTGCATCAATGCCATGTTTAGCTTGTTTTGCTCATATCTTCTAGGCCGTAGCTCTGAATTAAATGAACTTTATATGTAACTTGACTAGAATCTCGTGTAGATCATCTTGGAGCATCTTAACTTGCTGTTTAACAACTTGAACATAAGGTTTATTCAGATCTGGACCAATTTCGAAATTTGCATATGAGGACTTATCAGAATTGTTATATGTTGTTTCCGACCTCATTTAAACTTGCCTTGATGTGTTGCTCTTGTTTGCATCATCTCTTGCCATGAGTAGCCTCATCTAGCCTTTGTCATGCATCATACTTGGTTGAGCATCATGTCTTGTATATGTGTGGTGTGTTTACCATGTTGTGTGCTTCTTCTCGATAGTTCCCGTTTCGTTGCGATCGTGAGGATTCGTTCGTCTATGCTTGGTTCGTCTCCATCCGTTCGTCTTCTTCATGGACTCGTTCTTCTTCCTTGCGGAATTTCAGGCAAGATGACCGCTAACCTGGATCTCACTACTATCATTGCTATGCTAGTTGCTTCATTCTATCGCTATGCTGTGCTACCTATCACTTGTTCTTCAAGCCTCCCAATTTGCCATGTCAGCCTCTAACCTTTTCACCCTTCCCCGCAAATTGTTGTCTGGCTATGTTACCGCTTTGCTCAGCTCCTCTTATAGCATTGTTAGTTGCAGGTGAAGTTGAAGATTGCTCCATGGTGGACAGGATTATGTTGGGATATCACAATATCTCTTATTTAATTAATGCATCTATATACTTGGTAAAGGGTGGAAGACTCGGCCTTATGCCTGGTGTTTTGTTCCACTCTTGCCGCCCTAGTTTCTGTCATACCGGTGTTATGTTCCCGGATATTTGCGTCCCTTACGCGGTTGGGTGATTTATGGAACCCCCTTGACAGTTCGCTTTGAATAAAACTCCTCCAGCAAGGCCCAACCTTGGTTTTACCATTTGCCTCACCTAGCCTTTTTTCCCTTGGGAGTCGCGCATCCCGAGGGTCATCTTTATTTTAACCCCCCCGGGCCAGTGCTTCTCCAAGTGCTGGTCCAAACCGAGCGATGTCCGGCGCGCCCTGGGCAACCAGGGTCTATGCCAACCCGACGTCTTGCTCATCCGGTGTGCCCTGAGAACGAGATATGTGCAGCTCCTATCGGGATTTGTTGGCACATCGGGCAGTCTTGCTGGTCTTGTTTTACCATTGTCGAAATGTCTTGTAACCGGGATCCCAAGACTGACCGGGTCTTCCCGGGAGAAGGAATATCCTTCGTTGATCGCGAGAGCTTATCATGGGCTAAGTTGGGACACCCCTGCAGGGTATAAACTTTCGAGAGCCGTGCCCGCGGTTATGTGGCAGATGGGAATTTGTTAATGTCCGGTTGTAGATAACTTGACACCAGATACGAATTAAAACGCATCAACCGCGTGTGTAGCCATGATTGGCTCTTTTCGGCGGAGTCCAGGAAGTGAACACGGTTTTTGGGTTATGTTTGACGCAAGTAGGAGTTCAGGATCACCTCTTGATCATTGCTAGCTTCACGACCGTTCCGTTTGCTTCTCTTCTCGCTCTCATTTGCGTATGTTAGCCACCATATATGCTTAATCGCTGATGCAACCTCACCACTTTACCCCTTCCTTTCCCATTAAGCTTTGCTAGTCTTGATACCCATGGTAATGGGATTGCTGAGTCCTTGTGGCTCACAGATTACTACAACAACAGTTGCAGGTACAGGTTATGCGATGATCATGATGCGAGAGCGATGTTTACTTGTTTTGGAGTTCTTCTTCCGCTTCTTCTTTGATCAGGGGATAGGTTCCAGGTCAGCAGCCTGGGCTAGCAGGGTGTATACCGTTTGAGCTTCTGTTTGTGTTTCATCCGTAGTCGGATGTTGTTCTTATGTATGAGGTGATGTTGTAATCGTGTGGCATTCTATGCCTCTTGTATGTATCCCTATATATTATGTAATGGTTTGATGTAATGATATCCACCTTGCAAAAGCGTCTTCAAGATGCGCTTCTATCCTTGGTAGGACCTTCGAGTTCCTTTAGGATAGGGTCGCATCTTGGGCGTGACACATATACTCTTTGCATATTTTCTTGATATGTATTATGTTTGTTAAACTTGTGCCTAAACTCCACTTAAACTTAGAGAAATTAAAAACTGCTACCTTTTAGCACTTAGTGTCTAATCAGCCCCCCTCTAGACACCTCTTCTCGATCCTCTCAGTTTTGCCCCCATGCGAGCAAGGATGTTGGCTGCCTGGTTATTGTCTTGAGCGGCATGATGAAACTCAAGTCCCTCGAACCGAGATGATATTTTGAATATGGCGTTTCGATATGCTGCCATTTTTGGATCCTTTGCGTTGAATTCTCCATTAACCTAGGATATTGCGAGATTTAATCATTTCACACCTCCAGGCGTTGTATACCCATGGAGACAGACATGCGAAGACCATGTAGAAGTGCCTCATATTCGGCTGCATTGTTGGAGTCCGTATACATAATTTGTAATACACAAAGGACTGTATCCCAGTAGGAGATTTTAGGATGACACCAGCCCCCAGTCCAGCCAGCATTTTGGAGCCACCGAAGTACATAATCCAATTGGAGTATGAACTATACTCTTTAGGGAGTTTGGCATCCGTCCATTCAGCGACAAAGTCGGCCAACACCTGGGATTTAATGGCCTAGCGTGGCTTGTATATTATTTCGAACGGTAAGAGTTCGATGGCCCATTTAGCTATGTGGCCGGTGGTGTCCTTGTTGTTGTTAATATCGTTAAGTGGTACTTCTGAGGCCATTGTGATTGAACACTCTTGAAAATAGTGTCGCAGTTTTTGGGACGCCATGAAGACCATGTAGGTTATCTTTTGGTAGTGTGGGTAAGAGGATTTGCAAAGTGTGAGGACCTCCGATACGTAGTAAACTGACTTTTGGGTGGGGAATTTATGTCCCTCTTCCCCTCGTTCGACGACGAGCACATCACTAACTACTTGGTTAGTTGCCGAAATATATAATAACACATGCTCTCCAACACCTGGAGCAGTTAGGATTGGGTTGCTTGCGAGAAGGGCCTTGATTTCTTCCAATTTGACTGTGGCACCATCCGTCCATTTGAAGTTGTCAGTGCGTCGTAGTAGCTTGTAGAGTGGTAATGCTTTTTCTCCCAATCTGGAGATAAAACGGCTTAAGGCCGCGATGCACCCAACTAGTTTTTGGACTTGCTTTAGGTCTGTTGGTATAGCTAATTGTGACAGAGCTCGGATCTTGGCTGGGTTTGCTTCAATTCCTCTATGGGAAACAATGAACCCTAGCAATTTTCCGGCTGGTACTCTAAAGACACATTTTTCCAGATTGAGCCGTATGTCGTATGTACGAAGGTTGTCGAAGGTGAGGCGAAGATCGTCCACCAGTATTTCGACATGTTTTTTCTTAATGACCATGTCGTCCACATATGCTTTAACTGTTTTGCTGATTTATTTTTCCAAGCAAGTTTGAATCATATGTTGGTAGGTAGCCCAACGTTTTTAAGCCCGAAGGGCATAGTGTTGAAGCAGAAAGGACCATAAGGGGTAATGAACGCGGCTGCGGCCTGGTCCGATTCCTTCATCTTAATCTGATGGTATCCGGAATAGGCGTCAAGGAAACACAAAGAATCGTGTCCTGCAGTTGCGTCAATGATTTGGTCGATGCGAGGCAATGGGAAGGGGGTGTTTAGGGCAAGCCTTGTTAAGGTCTTTGAAATCGACGCACAGGCGCCAGGATTTGTCCTTCTTTGGTACCATGACCAAGTTGGCTAACCAATCTGGATGTTTGATTTCCCTAATAAACCCGGCCTCTAGCAACTTGGCCAGCTCTTCTCTCATGGCTCGACGCTTGGGTTTGGAGAATCACCATAGTGTCTGCTTCATGGGTTTAAATCCCTTGACTATATTGAGACTGTGTTCGGCCAGTCTACGTGGGACGCCAGGCATGTCCGAAGGGTGCCAGGCAAAAATATCCCAATTCTCTCACAAGAATGTGCGTAGCACAGCGTCCACTGCCGGATCCAGCTGTGCTTCGATGGATGCTGTCTTGTTAGGGTCCGTCAGGTGCACTTGAAATTTAACTATTTCCTCCGCTGGTTTGAATGAGGTGGACATAGATCTCTTATCAAGAATCACATCGTCCCTATCCACCGTGGACCATAGGGTGGTTAATTCTTCCTCCGCTAAGGCTTAGGATAGCGCCTCGAGGGCCAAGGATGCAGTTTTGTTTTCGGCACGAAGAGCTTTGTACGGGTCGCTCGAAATTGTGATGATTCCATTGGGTCCGGGCATTTTAAGCTTCATATACCCATAATGGGGTATGGATTGGAAGCGTGAGAAGGCGTCCTGTCCCAGGATGGCGTGGTACTCACTGTTGAAGGAGACCACATGAAAGAGCAACTCTTCGGATCTGTAGTTTTAGGGCATGCCGAATACCACATCCAGTTTAATTCTCCCAGAGCATCGTGCTTCTCGACTTGGTATAATGCCTCGAAAGGTGGTATTGCTTTGCTCGATGCATGATCTATCCATCTGCATTTTGTCGAGCATGTCTTCATAGATAAGGTTAATCCCACTGCCGCCGTTCATGAGCACTTTGGTTAGACAAAAGCCGTCCACAATGGGGTTTAGTACTAGGGCGGCGGGTGCTCGGACTAACCGAGCCTTTGGTTCGTCTTCGGCCGTAAAGTTTATGGCCGTGTCATTCCATGGGCTCAGTGTGGTAACTTGGTGGACTTCGGCGAGGTCGCGAAGCACCCGTTTGCGCCGATTATTCAAAGAAAAGGTCTCGAGGACCATGAGGATGTTAGAGTCGTCCCTCTTTGGAGAGTGTTTCTCTGGAGTGGTGGTGAGGATGGCCTCCCCACTTTTTGCTACTTGTTGGAGTACCCAGCATGCTCAAAGGCTATGGGTTGGGTCTGTGCGCAGAGTGGCATGTATCAGACAGGGCCTGTCAAGGAGTTTGTCCAGAACGGACCTATGTCCTGTGAAGGTTTTATTTTTCCTGCCCATCAACTGGTGGTCGGATGACCCGCCAGGGTGTATCCATTTAGTCCGGGCCGCACAATGCTTAAAGGCAGCAGGCTCGAATTGAGTTTTCTGGGCCCTCCATGTGCTTTCCATCGCATAGTACTTTTGTACAACCTGTGATAGTTCCGTGAAGCTCTGTATGTGGCGACGGTCGAGGGAATTCAATATTCCCTCGTCGGTGCAATTGTGATGAAAGACCGAAACCACATCGTTGTCTGGGCAATCTTTGATCTTGTTTTTAACAAGTAAGAATCTGGCCCCAAAGTGATGGACCATTTCCTGAGGTTGTTGTCGCACATACATCGGGTCGTATATATCTGGGGGACCTGAGTTACTTGGTGAATATTGATTGTGGTGGGTGGGTGGTTTAAAATTTGAATCCGGCCCCACACCTATATTTGTAGCTTGAAGGTTCTCCGAGATGACCAGTTCGGGTCCGGGGAGATCCAAGGGCTCCCGTGATCCTGTATCTGAACCAGAGTCCAGGAGACGTGAACTCCCATCGAAGGGAGGGTATCCGGCTCGGTGGATTCGGAGACCTGAACATACTTGGTCCTCAACATATGGAGGGAAGTGTCTTTGGCCTGTTTCTCAACGACCGCTACGAGGTGGGTGATCGGCGGGCGATAAATTTCCCTCTGGTCAGGCTTGAGCCTGATTTGATCATAGTTTGTTGAGACCCCTAGTGCGGCGATGCGATCTAGCGGCGCGTTCAAGGACGAGACGTCTGTCGGATCCATCTTTTCGGAGTACTCGAGGCCAATGTGAAGATGGTGTTCGGTGGTTGTAGGGGGTGCTGTAGGCTTGATGGCTGCACAAACCCCTATGGTGAAACCGCCAAGCTGGAGAGTCTGCCCCGAGGTAAGGCTCCTTCCAGAAGTGATGTTGTCGTTGGTGACTAGGCGAGCCATGGATTGTTTTTGTAGATAGTACGACAGAGCTCTCAATGAAAGCACCAATGTCAGTGTCAAAACCAGCAGATATCGGGTAGGGGGGCCCAAGTTGTGTGTCTAAGGATCGATGGTAACAAGGGACCAGGGGACACAATGTTTACCCAGGTTCGGGCCCTCTTAAAGGAGGTAACACCCTACTCCTGCTTGATTATATTCGAAGAGTATAGAGATTACAAGAGTTGATCTACCTCAAGATCATAATGGCTAACCCTAGATGTCTAGCCTATGAATATTCCGATGATGGTAATGAGGATAGCCTCTACGGACTAACCCCTCCAGTTTATATACACACCGGAGGGGCCTAGGGTTTGTACAAGGTCGGTTTATTAGGCAAGGAAACACCCAGACTCTAATCTTTCCGTTTACGTATGGAGAAGTCCCATCCGGACACGGAGGATAGTCTTCATCTTGATCTTGTACGACCCATCCAACCCGGCCAATACTCCTAGGCCGGACACCCGAGGACCCCAGGACTCCCTCAGATGGTGCACCATTTTAGCTTATTGGACAAGCTAAGGGGGCTCACGGGAGTTGGAGGAGGACTCCTCCAGCTTGGCCGCACCCCATGGGAGGGTTTTCCCTCCTCCGGGACAGCCTAGCCCCATTTGAGATACATATGTTCTCCCTTGATCTCGGGCGCCCCTCTCTCTGTAGTTCTACTTTTATGTAGACTTGATATAGATTAGAGCTAATTCTAGTTCTCTCTATTCCTCATAATAGAGAAGCCCCCTGAGGTTCTCTTCTTCTCCCTCTAATTCTCCGGCGACGATTAGCTCTAGACGATGAAGTACTGCCGGATCGTGAAGCATGTACGCTTGCAATTGTAGAGAGGTCGTGTTTTCGGTCTTCGGTTCGAGGGATCGCTCATGAATGGTTCGAGGGACTGCAAATACGATCTACACTGACTCTTCTTCCCTTGCAACTAGGAGTTGGTAATGATATAATCTAAACCCTTATGCATCTTCATAGTGTTCCTGGTTTGATCGTAGGACGATTTTTTTGGTTTTCTACTTTGTTTCCCAACAACAGGGAGAGAATAAATCCTATAGGGGGAGAAAAATCTTATTAAGATCCTATTGATTTTTTTAGTCAAATTCTTTGGCAACATTAAATTTCATACAATTTGTACTCATTGTTATGCATGTTTTCCCTATATTAGTTAATTGTAGTACTTTTCATGTTTATGAGGTGAGATCCTTGTGTTTTGTAACCTTATTTTCACAAGTTTATCTCTTCATGAATCTCTGGTTGGATATTTAAGTTTTGTGTGTGCATCTCTAACTTTAATGTCATGATTCCTTCTTGTTGTAAATATGTGTATTTAGGTAGGATTCATGTCCCTTTGCTCTGATGCACTCCACCAAGATGCATGTGATATAAAAGAGTCTCCAATACCTATTCAATTGTGCATTTGCATTCCAAAAAATTAATTCTAAATATGCATAATCTTAGGGGGGGCTCCTGTATATCTCATGTTTGTCAAAACATCATATTGCTCTTCAATTAATATTTCTTCATTTAAAGCATTGATGTATGTTATCATTAATTACAAAAAGGGAAATATTAAAAGCACATTCACTCCCTTGATGGTTTTGGTAATTCATGTCAACATACATATTGTTGGACTAATGTTTTCCTTGAGTATATTTTAGGAAGTTCAACTTAGGCACAACTTTGGAAAGTGAATGTGGACCAAACGTGGTGTTTCTGAGCCTGAGCAACAGTAAATTCGAAAAGAATTCAAAAAATTATGATTTTTTTGGTGCAAACATGGACAAAAGTCCTCAGTGCTCACAAAATTTTATCACAAAAAAAAATTCATGGAAGTCGTAGAAAAAAATTGGTGCTCCAAAAATGTTATTTTTGAAAACATTTTGGAGTACCTTTTTTTGCCGTGACTTCTACGAATGTCATTTTTTGATTAAAGTTTGCAAACACTGAGAAGTTTTGTCAATGTTTGCACCTAAAGAAATTCAGATTGTTTTGAAATGTTTTTCATTTTTTATTTATTTTACTGTTCATCTCGAGCTCAAATGAGCTCGGGAGCAGAAGATGACTTTTGATGTGGACCCCTCAAGATACTAAGAACAAGTGTTGGTCAAGCTCCCATTTTGTGTTTAAGTGATCCAAGATCACATTGACTCCTTAGGTATGCCAATACTATCAAAAGGGGATGATGTTGTGATCATGGACTCACTACTCAAGTGCTTAGATCAAGCTCCAGAAGCCTCATTCAAATCTCACATTCCACAATGTCACAAACCCTAAGTGAAATTCGTGCTCACCGAAATAGACACACCCGGAGTCACCGAGCCATTCATGACATAGTCGTTGCCTAAACCCTAGGTTGTTCCACTGAGTTGACACTTCGATCTCACCGAAGAGCACTTGCCAACCTTCTGTAGTCAACTGAAATTCATTCGGAATTTCTGAACTGTTTCAGTCAGTGACACTGAAGTGTGGAAAGTGCTTAGGTTATCACAACTCGGAGGTATTGATTGGTCTCACCAAGTGGTTTCACCCGCCCCACTGAATAGTGCTTAAAGATGTGTGATGGTTGGATTTGGTGCTGCCTATGTATACCCCACCCACTCCACCAAACTATCAAAGAGCAACCAGCGGAAAGCATACACATTCCATACCCATATTCCCGAGAGAGAGAGAGAGAGAGAGAGAGAGAGAGAGAGAGAGCTCCCCATCCTTCTGTTGAGATCAAAGAGATTCCACTCCAACCATAGAACCTTGATTTCTAGTCACCTTATTGCTTCCCACCCCAAACCCTCTCCTAACCCAAGGCCAAAATCTGTGAGAGAGTGTTTGAGTGTTCAGGAGATTATCTTTTAAAGCACAAGAGCAAGGAGTTCGTCATCGACAAAACCACCTATTACTTTTTAGAGGGTGGTGCCTCCTCTCCTATTCACACATGTTTAAGAAATTTGTGTGCGGCGGACTACCCATTCACACATGTGTTCCTTAGTCACGTGGATGACTCCTCTCCTATCACCCACACCCACACGCGCTGACTGCTCATGTGGTTTTAAACCATATGCAATGACCCTATCTGTACCAACTGTCACTCTAATGACTTGACACTTCATAGCTACTAGAGGATAACATGCGCTTTGCTGCGCCGTTCTTTGGTTTTGAAATTAAGCCTATTGTCGGGTGGTAGGTGCGACATATGCCAATGGATGGCTTATCATTGTGGGAGCCAGTAAGACATTGTCGGTGCCTGGAAACGGGATAAGGCGAAGACATGCACGCCGGCAGATCTTACCCAGGTTGGGGGCTCTCCTTGGAGATAATACCCCTACTCCTGCTTTGCGGGGTCTCCGCATGATCACTAGATCGATAAGACGCTACAAGAGGCTCCTTGAGCTGTTCGGTGGGAGGAGGAAGAAGGGCAAGGATAGCTCTCTCCTCTCCTTATGGTGGTGTCTAGAACTCTATGAGATCAACCCTTTGCATGGGTGTCCCGGGGGGTTTATATAGGCCTACCCCCCGGGGGTACAATGGTAATCCGGTTGGTCGTGGGTCCAGGCCATCAGCGTCTGCATCCACCGGCTTCTCCGCCGGCTACTGGGGCCCGCCGACTGGTGGATCCCGCCGGCTGCCGGCCCATTGGTCGACAGGCCGGCCCCATCGCTTGGGGGGTCTTGTCAGGGGCTGGTTATTGTTGCCTCACCTCTGATGACGAGGGCTTTGTCGAGGTAAGCATGGCTACAGTGCCGCCGCCTTGCGGGCTCTCACTGTAGCCTTACCTCGTCTTGTCCGCTTAATGGTGCGCGCGCCCTGAGGAGGGGAGCAAGCCGGCTATAGGAAGCCGGCCCGGCCTTAGGCCGGCTGGGAGAGGTCAGGCCGCCTTCGGATGTCTCTCTGCCCGAAGGGGCCCGCCGCCTGCGGGCCGTACTGGCGACCTATCGTGGATGGCGTCATAGTCTGCATGGCAACAGTGCCTCGCCGGACAGGAGATGGCCGCCCTGTACGGCGTACTGTAGCCATGCGTGTTCCGGGATTCGGGGGTGGCAGGGGCCACTGTAGCCACGCCCTGTCCCGTCACCGTTATGGAGGTTGGACTTTTAGGGCGCGGCCCACGGCCGTCTGCCAGGGGCCGGTTTCTTGGAGTTGGTCCTTCAGGGGCCGGCTTCTTGGAGTCGGTCCTTCAGGGGTTGGCTTCTTGGAGTCGGTCCTTCAGGGGCCGGCTTCTTGGAGTCGGCCCTATCGGGGCGTCCTCCAAAGGCTCTTTATGGCCGGGCCGCCTTCCGCCAGCCAGCCCATGTGATAGCCGGCCGGAAGAAGGCGGCCCTGTGTCCTGGTTGCTTCAGGGCTCAGTCGGCCCATTATTTTTTCTGAGGGCCAAAGGGAGCCGGTAAGGCTACCCGTGGTCATTTACTCCGACAGTAGTCCCCGAAGCTGGTTGGGCTTCATGGCTGAAGGGGGAATCGAGAAGCTCGGCCAGCTTCATATCCCGAAGAGCCGGCAGCTAGGAGCCGGCCTCCCTTGCGCGTGCCTTCTCGGCGACGCCTCCTCAAAATCCGAAGGCAGGAACCAGCTGGCGCGCTGGCCAGGCGGCGGGCTGACCGCCCGCCGCCCGCACGCCACGTGGCACCCTTCGGCTGGAAGGGCCTGCCAGCCCACGCACGTGACGGGACGCTGCCGCAGGCCGGGCCCGCCACTTCCACGCCTCGGCCCGCACGCGGATCTTCTGTGGCCCGAACCGACCGCACGTCTTCCGGCGGCGATTCCCACTCGCCATAAAGGCGCGATAATCGCGGGTCGTGGGGGAGTGGGCGCAGTTAATCCCACGCCCCCTCGCGCCTCGCCTCCTCGGCTTTGCCGCACGGGGCTATAAGTAGGGGCAGGGAGGGGGAGTGGCAGTCGTTCGCACGCTCGCCCTCTCTCCGCCCCTCCCTCTTCTTCTTCTCTGCGGTAGCGCTTCGTCGTGCTTCCGCCCCGCCACTCTATCTTCTTTCAAGCACGCCACAAGCTCGCTGCCTCCGCACCGGGCGCTTTCCGCCGACGCGTTCACCGTCATGGCCCCGACGTCGAGCTCCTGGGACGGCTCCACCGTCCGCGACGACCACATCGATTTTCTCCGCAAGACACGGCGGCTGCCAAGCGAAGATCTTGTGCGGGTCCTCCTCGCGCTAGCGAGGGACGTTTCACTGGCGCCGGAGGAAGGTGAGCGAGTGATCTTCTACTCGCATTGCCTGCGCGGCGTCGGCCTCCCTGCGAGCGGCTTCTTCCACGCGTTTCTCGACTTCTATCATCTCCAGCCGCACCACCTCACCCCCAACATGGTGGTGCTGCTGTCGGCCTTCGTCACCTTGTGCGAAGGTTTCCTCGGCGTCCTCCCCACCATCGAGCTCTGGGGAGAGTTCTTTCAATCCAAGCTCGGCACGGTCGTCGCTGGCGTGCCGGCTCCGTGCGGCGCCTTCATCGCCATGAGGAGGTCCACCGCCGACAACCCGTTCCCTCCTATCGCGCTGATTCAGTTGGCGAAGCTCAGGCAACGGTCTTACTTTTACGTGAAGAACGTCGCCCCGAACGGCGACTACGTCAACTTGCCGGCTTACGTAGCCGGCCCGCCGCCTAGGAGGCAGCCTTCATGGTCCTTCCGAGCCAGGTCGCTGATGCCGGTTGGAGCTGGTGCCGTCGCCCGGCTTCGGGTGTTGATCCAGTCGGAGCGCCTGACTGGGCCCGACTTGATTGCCGTCTTCGTCGAGCGTCGAGTGCTCCCGCTCCAAGGCCGCCCTCATCTGATCTGTCAGATGAGCGGCCGCTTCGATCCAAGCCGGCTCAGCACCAAAGACATGCCTCACGACGAGGTATCTTATCTAGTGAACTACATCGCCAACTGCAAGCTCATCGAGGAGTGGCAGTATGGCAAGGAACCATACTCTCGCGCCAACCCCCCGCCCGTGGTAAGCCTTCTCTTTCCTTTCTTCCTTTCTTGTTGCCGAGTTCTTTTCGGCCGGCTCCTGACCAGTCGGCCTGTCTTCAAACAGAACCCCCTGCTTCATCCTTCGGCCGGGACCGCGGGGCCGGAGCGCGAGTTCGCCCCGGACCGCGTGGGGGACGATCTTGATGACCCCGACTTGGGGGCGGCCGCCCTGGACGACGATGCAGTAGGGGGAGGCGGCGAGACAGGCGGCTCCGGCTTCACCGCCAGCTTTGACGACTGGCCCGACGATGATGAGGCCGAGCCCATTCCGCGCCGCCAGTTGGCGACTGACTCCCAAGGTGCCGGCCCGTCCAGCGGGCCGACCGCACGAGGCGGCACGCAGAAGCGTTGGGCGGCGCCGACTCTCTTCAGCGGCCGTCCGAAGAAGCCCAAGGGATCCACGACTGCGACCAAGCGAGACAAGGCGGCCGCGAAGGCGGCCCGCTTCCGCAAGGTGGTGAAGCAACCACAGGCGGTCTCAGTGTAAGTTCTGGTCCTTACGCACTTTTCTTTCTTTCTTTAGTTGATGTTCTTCTAAGTCCTTTCTCTGTCACATCGATCTAGCTGGTAACACCTCATATCACTTTGCGGCCTCACGCACGGTATCCCCACGGGTGTCGTCTTACCTTTTCCCGGGACCGTTTGCGCCTTTTGGCTCACGTATATGATAGTGTCGCTAGCATCCATATGATAAAGAGCCCGGGCTGACATGACTAGTCGCAAACCCAAAGTGGCACAGACTTACAGGGACAGGCATCCATGACCCAGCTTCGAACGTGTCGGTCATCAGCAAGTGGGTCCGGGCTGTAGCACTGGGCTAGCAGGACTCCGGTAAACCGGGCTGTAGCGGGCTAACAGGACTCCGGTACTCAAAGCGTGACATTTCCCCGAAGGGACAGACACAGGAACGAAGAAGGACACATGCCGGCCAGCCTAAGTGTTCCAGAGCAGTAGCAAGCTACCATGGCTCAGCGGTAACACTAGGAGACATTTCCCGGTAAGTGAGGCTACTAAAGATAAACAACTAGATAGTCAGATCCCACACATACCAAGCATTTCAATCATACGCACAATATGCTCGATATGTGCAAATACAACGAAGCATCACAACATGACTCTACGACACAAGTACTTTATTTAAGGCTCAGTGAGCCATACATAACATACACAAAGGTACGGGTCTCACGACCCAACATACAAGTCATACATTCATACAAACCAGCAGCGGAAGTAACTTGTCTGAGTACAGACAACTAGTAAAATAAAAGAGGCTTGGAAAGCCTAGCTATACTACGTGGTCCTTCACAAGCTCAGGGTCACCACCTGGGTCTTTAGCCTACTCGTTGATGTCAACGTCTACATAGAACCCATCAGAAGGGGTTGCAGCGTCTTCTGTAAAAATGTAGATTATAGCAACATGAGTACAAAGGTACTCAGCAAGACTTACATCAGATCCTACATACATGCATAGTATCAAGAAGGGTTGGTGGAGTTATTGCAGCAAGCCAGCTTTGACTCTTGGCTAAACTATCCTACGATACTCCAACTTGAAATGGTTTTGCGCACACGAGTCCACTACTCACCACTTCAATACACTACCGAGGATCCACCTCCGTCTTCCTATGGAAGAGCCATCCTCGGCACTCACACTTATCTTGAGGCTTTTAACAGTTTCCATTTACTTGTCTATGAACTGTATAGGCAACCAAGTAGTCCTTTACCGCGGACGCGGCTATTCGAATAGATTATGATAACCCTGCAGGGGTGTACTTCTTCATACATGTTTCCACCACTTAGCGTCTGCACACGACATGTGCTCGGCAGACTTCAAGCGAAAGCCGACGTGGGTGTAGACCACGACCTACCTAAACACTTAAGCCTCTAGTCCAGGTTTATCGCCTATTCAGGTTCCATCCGCAGGGAGTCCGGCCGGGGTTTCCCATACGGCCCCGAACGATGTGAACAGGGTTCCCGAGATACCTAACGGGTATTCGGTACACCCGGCCACGTACCTACCGCATCACAGCCCACCCCTACGGTCAGCGCTGTCCACGGCCTCCAGTAGGCTACAAACACCAGAAACTACTTGCAACTCCTAGACAGAGAGCTAGGGTGAATAAGAAGTCCAGCGGGGTCATATTTCAGGGCCCAATGCATGGTAGTAGCTGTATCTTAAATCACGCATACAGATCTCAGTGCTTAAGGTCGGCTTCAATGAAACAACCCACCATGTACTCCTACATGGCCTCTCATCGATACCTTTACCAAATCGTGTTCACCACACCACTCTCATTACCGACATAATCATTTCACTCTAGCCCATCACCCAGATGAACCAGACCTGACACGACTCTAAGCATAGCAGGCATAGCAAGGTAGGAACAACACATACATATGGCTCAATCAACTCCTACACATGCTAGTGAGTTTCATCTAGTTACTGTGGCAATGACAGGTCATGCAGAGGAAATGGGTTCAACTACCGTAGCACACAGCAGTTTGAATCGCGTTGTCTTAATGCAGTAAAAGAGAGCAGGAGCGAGAACATGGGATTGTATCGATATGATCAAATGGTTGGTTGCTTGCCTGATGGTTCGATGCACTGATACGGTTCTTCGTTAGGGTAAACACGGTACTCCTCGGGGACAGAACCTGTCGCAGAGAGCACCGATACACAAACATCACCAAACAATGTGCAACAATATGATGCATGCATGAAACATGGCAATATGAGTGTATTGGGCTAATGCAACTCAAACCAGAAGGGTTTGAACAAATTTGAATCAAGGATTCAAATTTCAAATTCAAATATGGCCCTTTTAAAGTGCTTTTCCTTGTTCTGCTTAAAACATCAATTTAACTTGTTTGATCATGCATGAAAATAGTACAGATGGATAGATTGGATTTTTCTGATCATTTTTCATATATAATTTGTCCAATTTGGAGTTACAGAATAAAAGTTATGAATTTTTGAAGTTTAAATAATATTCTGGAATTTCCTGATTTAATTTAAATCCAGAAAATCAATTACTGCGTCAGCCTGACGTCAGTGTGACGTCAGCAGGTCAACGGAACTGGTCCAGGTCAAACCTGACAGTGGGTCCCGCATGTCAGGGTGGTTAATTTAATTAAAACTTAATTAAAACTAATCCTGTTTAATTAACAGGGCTGGGCCCCACCTGTCATTGACTCAGGGGAGTCAACCAGGGCCCACCCGTGGTCAAACCCGGGTCGGCTGCACCGGTGTTTAGCCGCCGGCGAGCCCGACGCGGCGGCGGAAGTGGTTTTGGCCATTTCGGCCACCAAATGGGCCGCGGAGACCACCGGAGGGAAGCTGAGGACAAACCGCAGCTCTTGGCGGAGTCCGTTGAGGTCGGGATGGCCGGAGTTGGCGCCGGCGACGACTTTGGCGGCCACCGGGGTTCGGTCGGAGGTGAACTTGGCGCTAGAGGGTTCGGTGAGGCTCGTGGAGTAGCTAGCTAGGTGCTGCAGAACTTGGTGAGTAAGATGGACACCATCTTGTGGCCGGAGGATGACCGGGAGCACGTCGGCGACGAGCTCCACGGCGGTGGGTGCGGTTGAGCTCCGGGAGGTTGCTACACGGCTCGGGAGCAAGAACGGAAGGGAGGGGAAGATGGCTAAGCTCACAGTGAGTGCGACGGAGTTCTTGGTGCGGCCGGAGATGGACCGGAGCGACGACGGCGTTGAAGGGGATCTCCGGCGACGGTGAGCTCGGGCGAGGTCGGTGCAGTGGTCTCGGGCGTTGCGAGCGCTCGGGGCTCGGCTGCTCGATGAAGTGGACAGCGGCGGAGCTCCTGGACACGGTGAGACGGCGTGGGGTGGTCGGAGGGCGTGGCTACGGTGAGAGGGTGGCGGCGATGGCGTCGGCCATGGCTGGGGCGTGCGAGGGGGAGGAGCTGGAGAGGAGAGGGGGTGTCTGGGGGGTTCGGGGGAGAGAGAGAGACCGATCCTCGACGTCACCTGGCGAGGGGAGCGGCGAGGCGGCGAGCAGGTGCGTGGCGCACGCCGCGGTCGCCTTCGGGCACCTGCCTGCCTGCCTGGCCGGCAAGCAGCTCGCTGGAGCGGTGCTGGGCTGGGCCGGCAGGTGGGCCGGGGCAGGCGCCAGGTAAGTTTTTTTTCATTTTCTTCTGTTTTCTGTTTTTCTAATACTTCTGCAACTTTGTTGAATTAAATAAAATACCTAGGCAATTTCAAAAATCACCAAATCACTCCTGGTCCATAGCTGGATTATTTCCAACATGAAACATTTTAGTTTGGAGGTATTTGAGCATTTAAATATTTTATATAATTTTAAATGCCCAAATTCAAATATTTATGAATTAATTCAAAAACCCTAAGATGGCCTAGGAAAATGTGCACCACTTTTGGCAGAGGTTCTGAACCAAGACAAAAATGATGGACATTTTAGAAGGGCATTTCAGGTTCATTGAAAATTATTTTAGTAAACCCTAGTTGGTTTCAGAGGGGACTGGGGGTTCTGTCATCCCCATTTCAAGTTTCTGATGAAAGAGTAAACATGATGCAACACTCTAATGCATGACTAGCTAGGTTGTGACAACTCACCCCCACTCAAAAGAATCTCGTCCCGAGATTTGGGTTCCTCCGGGAAGAAGGCGGGGTACTCGAGTCGAAGACGATCCTCCCTTTCCCAAGTTGCTTCATCCTCAGAATGGTGCGACCATTGAACTTTGAGGAACTTGATGTTCTGGCGTCGAGTGGTATGCTCGGCCTGATCGAGGATACGAATGGGGTACTCTCGATATGTAAGATTATCCTGGAGATCAAGCGTTTCGTGGTCCACTTCACGGATAGGATCCGAGAAGCAACGCCTGAGTTGGGAGACGTGGAAGACATCATGAACTCTGGAGAGGTGCGGAGGTAGTTCCAACTGGTAGGCAACTTCTCCTCGTTTGGCAAGAATGCGAAAAGGTCCAATGTAACGAGGAGCCAATTTGCCTTTGATACCGAAACGACGGGTTCCCTTCAGAGGGGTAACCCGAAGATAAGCCTTCTCGTCAACCTCGAAAGTCATAGCCTTATGTTTTCGGTCATATTGACTCTTTTGACGGGATTGAGCTGTTTTCAACTTTTCACGAACGATACGAACTTGTTCTTCTGCTTCCTGAATCATATCCGGGCCAAAGAATTGTCTTTCCCCGGTCTCTGACCAGTTAAGGGGTGTTCGACATCGTCGTCCATAGAGAACTTCAAAAGGGGCTTTACCCAAGCTAGATTGATAGCTGTTGTTGTAAGCGAATTCGGCAAATGGAAGGCACTTCTCCCAGTCCATTCCAAATGAGATAACAGAGGCTCGAAGCATGTCTTCTAGAACTTGGTTGACGCGTTCCACTTGACCGCTTGACTGAGGGTGGAAAGCGGTGCTAAAGGAGAGACGAGTCCCCATAGCATTTTGGAAACTTTCCCAAAATCGAGAGGTGAAAAGACTTCCTCGATCCGAGTTAATTTCCAAAGGGACACCATGGAGGGACACTATTCGGGAGATGTATAAGTCTGCCAATTGACTAGCGGTGATACTCTCACGAACAGGTAAGAAATGGGCTACTTTGGAAAGACGATCGACAACGACAAAGATAGCATTATTCCCTCTCTTAGTCCTGGGAAAACCGGTAATGAAATCCATACCAATTTTATCCCATTTCCATTCAGGAATAGCTAAGGGTTGAAGGGTGCCAGTAGGCCGTTGATGCTCTGCTTTTACACGACGACAGACGTCGCAATTTGCAATGTACTGAGCAATTTCTCTCTTCATCCTAGTCCACCAGAACCTCTGGCGTAGGTCCTGATACATCTTAGTACTACCGGGATGAATAGTGAGAGGAGATTCATGAGCCTCCTTAAGGATCAACTGCCGTAGATGCTGGTTCTTGGGAACCACTAGACGGTTCTCAAAGTACACAACACCATGATCATTTGTGGAGAAACAACTAGCACCTCCGCTAGAAATGTTCTCTTTGATTTTAGATATTCCCTTATCTCGCTTTTGGGCAGCGATGATTTGATCCGTAAGAGTAGGTTTTGCCACCAAGGTGGAGAGAAAACCTTGAGGAACAATATGAAGGTTAAGCTTCCTAAATTCCTCATGGAGAAGCGGTTGACTTTGTTGTAACATCAGGTTGTTACAATAAGATTTACGACTTAGCGCATCAGCCATGACGTTGGCTTTCCCTGGGGTGTAGGTTATTCCTAAGTCGAAGTCGGTGATCAATTCAACCCAACGTCTCTGCCTGAGATTCAAATCCGGTTGGGTGAAAATATACTTCAGACTTTGGTGATCAGTGAATATTTCGCAACGATTACCGAGGAGGTAATGTCGCCAGGTCTTAAGTGCATAGACTACGGCTGCAAGCTCTAGATCATGAGTAGGATAGTTCTCCTCATGTGGGTGCAATTGCCGTGAAGCGTAGGCAATTACGTGTCGATCCTGCATGAGAATGCAACCTAGTCCTTGTCGCGAGGCGTCGCAGTAGATCACAAAGTCCTTGGAGAAGTCTGGCGGTACCAGTACGGGAGCAGAAGTCAGGCGTCTTTTCAGTTCCTGAAAGCTGTGCTCACATTGTGGAGTCCATTCGAACTTCTTGTCTTTCTTGAGGAGTTCGGTTAGAGGTTTGGCAACTTTGGAGAAGTTCTCGACAAAGCGACGACAATAGCTTGCTAAGCCTAGAAAACTCCGAACTTGCTTGACCGATTCAGGTGGAGTCCAATTAAGGACGGCTTGAACTCGCTCAGGGTTAACAGCAATACCTTTACCAGATATTACATGACCCAGATAGGTCACTTCTGACAACCAGAATTCACATTTAGAAAATTTGGCATAAAGGCGATGCTCTCGAAGTTTTTGCAACACTAGCCTTAGATGTTCGGCATGTTCTTCCTCGTTCTTGGAGTAGATGAGTATATCATCGAGGTAAACCACGACGAATTTATCCAAATACTCCATGAAGATTGAGTTCATTAACCGAGAAAAGGTGGCTGGAGCGTTGGTTAATCCGAAGGACATGACGGTGTACTCGTATTGGCCATAACGAGTAACAAAGGCCGTTTTAGGAATGTCCCCGTTTCTGATTTTGATTTGATGGTAGCCCAACCTCAAATCCATTTTGGAGAAGACTAAGGATCCAGCGAGCTGATCGTACAGGTCGTTGATCCTGGGAAGCGGATATTTGTTCTTGATTGTGACCAAGTTGACAGGTCGGTAATCTACAACCATCCGGTCCGTACCATCCTTCTTCTTGACGAATAGGACGGGGCAAGCCCACGGAGATGAGCTAGGTCGGATGAAACCCTTTTTCAAGGACTCATCGAGTTGTTTCTTAAGCTCGGCTAGTTCTAGGGGTGCCATCTTATAAGGTCTTCTAGCAATCGGAACGGTTCCTGGAATGAGGTCTATTACAAACTCAACATCCCTGTCAGGTGGAACACCTGGCAATTCCTCTGGAAAGACATCCGGGAAGTCACGGACTACCGGAACGTCCTCAAGGTCTGGCAAAGGGCTGGCGTTAAGAGAATATAATTGTCGCTTGGCTATTCGGGTCAAGACATTGACTATCTTTCCCGAAGGATGGGTGAGTTGAACAGTCCTAGAGAAGCAATCAATTTTGTCTTGATGAGCTGACATCCAGTCCATACCCAAAATGATATTAATATCTGAAGATTTAAGGGCTATCAAAGACGCAAGGAAAACAAGTCTGTCGACTTGGATTTCATTTCCATAACTTACCCTAGAGGTCTGCCATCTAGAACCAGGGGTAGAGATTTCCATAGTGGATGGCAAGTCACAAAATGCAACGTTATGCAAACGAGCATAATTTTCAGATATAAAGGAATGAGAGGCTCCTGTATCGAAAAGGACAGATGCCGGGTGGCAATTAACAAGAAGCGTACCGAGAACGACGTTGGGATCCTCTTGAGCTTCTTCGGCAGAGACACAGTTGACATGGCCACGTGAAGCGGTGACCGGTTTAGCATGAAACACTTTCCCTGTCGGCTTGCCACGGCCAACAGCTTTAGCAGATTGATTGGGGTTGGTCTGGGGACATTCACGCATATAGTGACCCGATTCCCCACACTTGAAACAAGTCACGGAACTGGTACGTGGAGGAGCATTGTTAGTTGGACCCCCATAGGGCTTGGCTGGAGCAGACTGTTGAACGGGGCGAGGCGCCTGGAAAGATGGCCTCGGTGTGAACCTGGGTGGTAGGGCGGTGTTGGGCACCCACACGCGGCGCTTCTGAGGACCAGCACCGGATGAGGAACCCGTGTCACGGCCATGCTTGCGTGTTGCGTCATAGTCAGTCTGACCAGTTTCAGCACTGATGGCTTTGTTGACAAGTTTCGAGAAAGATGTACACTCATGCAGACGGAGGTCGCGGCGAAGCTCAGGACTAAGGCCCTTACGGAACCTTGCTTGCTTCTTGGCGTCAGTAGAAACTTCCTCAGTTGCATATCGGGCGAGATTACCAAACTCCCTGCTATAAGCATCCACAGAAAGTCGGCCTTGGGTGAAACTGCAAAATTCTTCACGTTTACGGTCCATGAGACCCTCCGGAATGTGATGTTCACGGAAAGCCTCGCTGAATTCAGCCCAAGTAGTGACATGGCCCGCTGGGCGCATAGCTCCATAATTCTCCCACCATAGACTGGCGGGGCCTTCAAGATGATATGCAGCAAAGGTGACCTTGTCAGCCTCTGCTACCAGCGCGGAACGCAGTTTATGAGAGATACTGCGAAGCCAGTCATCAGCGTCGAGAGGCTCGACGGAGTGGTGGAACGTGGGTGGGTGCAATTTGATAAAATCACTGAGTGACACCACGTTAGCCCTCTGATGGTGTGTTGTATTCTGTTCAATATGCTCCAACAAACGGTTCGTCTCCCGCTTGTTTCTCTCAGCTTCCATCATGACCTCGGCTAGTGAAGGAGGATGAGGCAGATTTGCATCCCTGGCTTCACTGCCTTCGGCCTGCTCTTGAGAAGCAGGGTTAGCGCGCGTGTTGACCATCCTAGGTAAACAAGACAATGATTTAGTCAGGATGGTAAAATTCTGACATAGGATTCATAATGTAAGAAATAACTCGGAATGCAAGATGATCATCCGTATGACATGGTAGATACAGAAACTGCTTCTTTATTCCATCGTCATACACACCATACAGGGTTTAGTACAAGACCAAACAAAGTACTATTACGGTGAAAAGAGGATTACATCTCATCGGAGGCATTCCAAGCTCCTATACATTATTTTTCTACACCTCCGGAAGGAGTACAAACTAGGTCATATCCCACGAGTCACGCGGGACGATAGACTACACAGCTAGTGCGAACTAGTGATACTACCACTAACTCAGACCGATCCGTAGTAGTCCTCGTAGAAGTCACCTCCATAGCCTGGAAGCTCAACATGATCATCTGGAAACAGACGGTCTCGCGGAGCTTGTGGACCATAGGGGCTAGGATGAGGCCTTGGACCAACAAACGGTGGCCTGCGGGGACCGCGAGGTGGGGTGATGCCTCCTACATCACGCCAAACCATCACGTCTGGCAGAGCAGATCTCACAGGATAGAGATCGCGCATATCTGAATATCCAGCTTGCACCGCCGGTGCGAACCGAGTCAAAGTGGCCCAGTGGTCAGCACGGGTGTTGAAGAGCTCTAGCCTTAAGGCCCGATTTTCACGGTCCTTATCCTCGAGCATCTCAGCAGTGGTGCGAGTCCGTGAATCCTCCTGAGTGGAGTCAGCATAGATAGCCTGGAGATACCCTTGTGCTCCCGGAAGTGATCCTGGCATATACCGGAAATCAGAGTCCCAAAATATACCAGATCTGACTCGCATAATGGTCATCATAGAGTAGGCGGCGTCCTGCACAGCCATCTCAATGGTAACCCCGAGTCCATAGGAGCAGTGAAGAGGCTCGGTGGATCCAGGATAAGATGGAAATATCCTGACAGTGCAGAGATACTGGCTTTGATTAAAGTCTCGGAATTGCTCTTCGACCGTGTACTCGGGATACCAGCGGTATCCAGCCTCAGTCATTACCCTGACCAACTTAGCAGTATGGCCGGGTACATCTAGGCATCGAGTCAGGCGAACCACTTGATTGAGGTCGCGAGTGGCCATCTGAAAGCACAATCATAATGCAAGGGCATTAGAATTTCTAGCAAAATTTCGGCAGCATAACAGCTGTAAATGCTCAAAAAGGATTTTGAGACATTTGACAAAGGATTTCATACACACTCAACATCATTATATCAAAGTTCTGAACCATTCGGACTACATAATGTGGTAGTAGAACTGAACTAGGCTTGTAACCATCAAACTTATAAGGTACTACTGATTAGTAACACGTGATCCTGATAGAGGAATAGATCCTAATTCCTTAACCCCCGGTGAAAGAATGGACTGACTCAGATCAGAAAGTCATAAGGTATAAGAAGTAAAAAGAGCCTTACGTTCCAACCCACAAACAATTCCCCTACATATAACTAAAGAATTTCTAGACTCAACATCGACCAGTTTGGCTTGGAGAACCTACAGGCAGTCCGGCTCTGATGCCAACGCTGTCAGGACCCCGACTCGATGTCACATCGATCTAGCTGGTAACACCTCATATCACTTTGCGGCCTCACGCACGGTATCCCCACGGGTGTCGTCTTACCTTTTCCCGGGACCGTTTGCGCCTTTTGGCTCACGTATATGATAGTGTCGCTAGCATCCATATGATAAAGAGCCCGGGCTGACATGACTAGTCGCAAACCCAAAGTGGCACAGACTTATAGGGACAGGCATCCATGACCCAGCTTCGAACGTGTCGGTCATCAGCAAGTGGGTCCGGGCTGTAGCACTGGGCTAGCAGGACTCCGGTAAACCGGGCTGTAGCGGGCTAACAGGACTCCGGTACTCAAAGCGTGACATTTCCCCGAAGGGACAGACACAGGAACGAAGAAGGACACATGCCGGCCAGCCTAAGTGTTCCAGAGCAGTAGCAAGCTACCATGGCTCAGCGGTAACACTAGGAGACATTTCCCGGTAAGAGAGGCTACTAAAGATAAACAACTAGATAGTCAGATCCCACACATACCAAGCATTTCAATCATACACACAATATGCTCGATATGTGCAAATACAACGAAGCATCACAACATGACTCTACGACACAAGTACTTTATTTAAGGCTCAGGGAGCCATACATAGCATACACAAAGATACGGGTCACACGACCCAGCATTCAAGTCATACAGTCATACAAACCAGCAGCGGAAGTAACTTGTCTGAGTACAGACAACTAGTAAAATAAAAGAGGCTTGGAAAGCCTAGCTATACTACAAGGTCCTTCACAAGCTCAGGGTCACCACCTGGGCCTTTAGCCTACTCGTTGATGTCAACGTCTACATAGAACCCATCAGAAGGGGTTGCAGCGTCTTCTGTAAAAATGTAAATTATAGCAACATGAGTACAAAGGTACTCAGCAAGACTTACATCAGATCCTACATACATGCATAGTATCAAGAAGGGTTGGTGGAGTTATTGCAGCAAGTCAGCTTTGACTCTTGGCTAGACTATCCTACGATACTCCAACTTGAAATGGTTTTGCGCACACGAGTCCACTACTCACCACTTCAATACACTACCGAGGATCCACCTCCGTCTTCCTACGGAAGAGCCATCCTCGGCACTCACACTTATCTTGAGGCTTTTAGTAGTTTCCATTTACTTGTCTATGAACTGTATAGGCAACCAAGTAGTCCTTTACCGCGGACGCGGCTATTCGAATAGATTATGATAACCCTGCAGGGGTGTACTTCTTCATACATGTTTCCACCACTTAGCGTCTGCACACGACATGTGCTCGGCAGACTTCAAGCGAAAGCCGACGTGGGTGTAGACCACGACCTACCTAAACACTTAAGCCTCTAGTCCAGGTTTATCGCCTATTCAGGTTCCATCCGCAGGGAGTCCGACCGGGGTTTCCCATACGGCCCCGAACGATGTGAACAGGGTTCCCGAGATACCTAACGGGTATTCGGTACACCCGGCCACGTACCTACCGCATCACAGCCCACCCCTACGGTCAGCGCTGTCCACGGCCTCCAGTAGGCTACAAACACCAGAAACTACTTGCAACTCCTGGACAGAGAGCTAGGGTGAATAAGAAGTCGAGCGGGGTCATATTTCAGGGCCCAATGCATGGTAGTAGCTGTATCTTAAATCACGCATACAGATCTCAGTGCTTAAGGTCGGCTTCAATGAAACAACCCACCATGTACTCCTACATGGCCTCTCATCGATACCTTTACCAAATCGTGTTCACCACACCACTCTCATCACCGACATAATCATTTCACTCTAGCCCATCACCTAGATGAACCAGACCTGACACGACTCTAAGCATAGCAGGCATAGCAAGGTAGGAACAACACATACATAGGGCTCAATCAACTCCTACACATGCTAGTGGGTTTCATCTAGTTACTGTGGCAATGACAGGTCATGCAGAGGAAATGGGTTCAACTACCGTAGCACACATCAGTTTGAAACGCGTTGTCTTAATGCAGTAAAAGAGAGCAGAAGCGAGAACATGGGATTGTATCGATATGATCAAATGGTTGGTTGCTTGCCTGATGGTTCGATGCACGGATACGGTTCTTCGTTAGGGTAATCACGGTACTCCTCGGGGACAGAACCTGTCGCAACGGGCATCGGTACACAAGCATCACCAAACAATGTGCAACAATATGATGCATGCATGAAACATGGCAATATGAGTGTATTGGGCTAATGCAACTAAAACCAGAAGGGTTTGAACAAATTTGAATCAAAGATTCAAATTCCAAATTCAAATATGGCCTTTTTAAGTGCCTTTCCTTGTTCTGCTTAAAACATCAATTTAACTTGTTTGATCATGCATGAAAATAGTACAGATGGATAGATTGGATTTTTCTGATCATTTTTCATATATAATTTGTCCAATTTGGAGTTATAGAATAAAAGTTATGCATTTTTGAAGTTTAAATAATATTCTGGAATTTCCTGATTTAATTTAAATTCAGAAAATCAATTACTGCGTCAGCCTGACGTCAGTGTGACGTCAGCAGGTCAACGGAACTGGTCCAGGTCAAACCTGACAGTGGGTCCCGCATGTCAGGGTGATTATTTTAATTAAAACTTAATTAAAACTAATCATGTTTAATTAACAGGGCTGGGCCCCACCTGTCATTGACTCAGGGGAGTCAACCAGGGCCCACCCGTGGTCAAACCCGGGTCGGCTGCACCGGCGTTTAGCCGCCGGCGAGCCCGACGCGGCGGCGGAAGTGGTTTTGGCCATTTCGGCCACCAAATGGGCCGCGGAGACCACCGGAGGGAAGCTGAGGACAAACCGCAGCTCTTGGCGGAGTCCGTTGAGGTCGGGATGGCCGGGGTTGGCGCCGGCGACGACTTTGGCGGCCACCGGGGTTCGGTCGGAGGTGAACTTGGCGCTAGAGGGTTCGGTGAGGCTCGTGGAGTAGCTAGCTAGGTGCTGCAGAACTTGGTGAGTAAGATGGACACCATCTTGTGGCCGGAGGATGACCGGGAGCACGTCGGCGACGAGCTCCACGGTGGTGGGTGCGGTTGAGCTCCGGGAGGTTGCTACACGGCTCGGGAGCAAGAACGGAAGGGAGGGGAAGATGGCTAAGCTCACAGTGAGTGCGACGGAGTTCTTGGTGCGGCCGGAGATGGACCGGAGCGACGACGGCGTTGAAGGGGATCTTCGGCGACGGTGAGCTCGGGCGAGGTCGGTGCAGTGGTCTCGGGCGTTGCAAGCGCTCGGGGCTCGGCTGCTCGATGAAGTGGACAGCGGCGGAGCTCCTGGACACGGTGAGACGGCGTGGGGTGGTCGGAGGGCGTGGCTACGGCGAGAGGGTGGCGGCGATGGCGTCGGCCATGGCTGGGGCGTGCGAGGGGGAGGAGCTGGAGAGGAGAGGGGGTGTCTGGGGGGTTCGGGGGAGAGAGAGAGACCGATCCTCGACGTCACCTGGCGAGGGGAGAGGCGAGGCGGCGAGCAGGTGCGTGGCGCACGCCGCGGTCGCCGTCGGGCACCTGCCTGCCTGCCTGGCCGGCAAGCAGCTCGCTGGAGCGGTGCTGGGCTGGGCCGGCAGGTGGGCCGGGGCAGGCGCCAGGTAAGTTTTTTTTCATTTTCTTCTGTTTTCTGTTTTTCTAATACTTCTGCAACTTTGTTGAATTAAATAAAATACCTAGGCAATTTCAAAAATCACCAAATCACTCCTGGTCCATAGCTGGATTATTTCCAACATGAAACATTTTAGTTTGGAGGTATTTGAGCATTTAAATATTTTATATAATTTTAAATGCCCAAATTCAAATATTTATGAATTAATTCAAAAACCCTAAGATGGCCTAGGAAAATGTGCACCACTTTTGGCAGAGGTTCTGAACCAAGACAAAAATGATGGACATTTTAGAAGGGCATTTCAGGTTCATTGAAAATTATTTTAGTAAACCCTAGTTGGTTTCAGAGGGGACTGGGGGTTCTGTCATCCCCATTTCAAGTTTCTGATGAAAGAGTAAACATGATGCAACACTCTAATGCATGACTAGCTAGGTTGTGACAGCCACCGCCAACTCGCCAGGGTGGACGTCGGGCGGTGGGACAGCCGCGCTGAACTTGGCGGCGCAAGATGTCCGTAGCCGGCTTCAGGCTCAGGCCACCGCGCTGCAGCAGTGTACCCAATAGTTTCTTGCGACACGGGCGGTCGTTCGGGTGAGTTCTCTTGCTCTAGATTTCTTCCGTGGGGGCGCGTCAGCGCACCCACTGGGTGTAGTCCCCGAGTTCCGAGTCGGTTGCTGAGCAGGTGGCTTGGAACTTCTTCGAAGACTTTGTTTTAATGGCTTGCTCTTGCTTGCTTCTTCATCCTGTTTGCAGGATTATCACAACCTCCACGCCGCTACCTTTAACTCCTAGGTCCGGGAGGTGAACCAAAAGGTCGCCGACCTGCCGGAGAGCCGGTGTGAGTGTCTTTGTCCTTCTATCTCATGTGGGGGCGCGTCAGCGCACCCACTGGGTGTAGTCCCCGAGATTCGGGCCGACTGCCGAGCAGTCGGGTCGGATCTTTCTTGCCGACTTCTTTCTTAATTTCTTCTTTCCATATTGGCAGGAGCCAACGCCGACTTAAGGCAGCAGCTGGTTGTGGCCCAGACCGCCCTTCGCACCAAGGAGGGTGAGTTCAGCGCCTTGGCTCAGGAGCGTGACCGCCTGGCCAAGAAACTGGCCGGCCAGGAGGAAAGCCATAAGGCGGCCCTGAAGGCGGCGCAGGACAGCGAGGCCGCCCTCAAAGCCGAATACGAAACCGAGGCGGCGAGCTGGGCCGAGGCAAGGCAAGCTCTGAGCGAAGGCTACGGCCGAGTCGAGGATTTGGTCGACGGTAGGCCGCCTTCTTTTTCACTCTTTGCTTGTCCTTGTAAGCCAGTTTATCTCCTGACTTGCTCTGTTTCTTTCTTCTTTGTGAAGAGTACTTTCCTGGCTACTTCGTCGCCGCCAACCAAGCCATCGAAGCTCACCATGAGGCCCGGCGGCAGGCTGGGGTTGAGATCGCACCGGATGCCAACCGGTCACTTGAGGAGCAGCTTCTGGCGATCCAAGCCCGCCTCCAGCCGGCCTACCGCATGCTCCACCGGCTTCAGCGTGCCGAAGCACAGGTGCTGGCCGCCCTTTGGCCTGGCGAAGTAATTCCTCGCACCCCCAGCCGTACTGCCGACTGGTTGGAGGTAGCAGTCGGCCGTCTCGAGGCCTGGAAGGCTTCGGCAGCTTGGTCCGGCGCCCGATGGGCGCTGGAGTTCGTCCGGGCTTGGTACTGTAAGTGCATCTAATGCCACCCCTAGTTGGTTTTGGAGTATTGACGACAAAGTTGGTTGAGGGACTAATGCGTTTGTGAGAATTGCAGGATAACGCAGGTAGTGTCCCTCATTGATTCGGTTTACCTACCGGAGATGACCCCTAAAAATGTATGAAGACATTGAAGACAATGGTGGTATGAGAAGATATTCATATTGAAGACTATGACATGAGAAGACATTGCGTGAAGACTATGGAGCGCGAAGACTGTGTGGATTTGTTGCTTCCTTTTCTTCTTTGTTGAGTCATAGGAATCACCGTACTGTTAAGTGGGGTCCAAGTGAACTAAGTCAGAGTGACTGAAGTGATGCTCAACTCAAATCCTATGTCTTCGAGCGAAGACAATGAGAGCAAACCTTATCCAGAGCTGGATGAGTCAGCTTTGCTTGTAGCCCAAGTACAGTTGCCGCATGTGTTTGAAATCTGACCGTTGGAACACGTGTCAGTTCCTTAGTGACCCAGGGTCATTTTGGACAAATCAGGTCGGGTTGCCTAGTGGCTATAAATAGCCCACCCCCTACACCATAAATTGGTGGCTGCTCAGAGTTAGTATACGGCTTTTGTCGTTTGAAGAGCAACCCACCTCGAAGCATTTGAGAGAGAGAAATCCTTGCGAGGACAAAGCCCAAACACCCAGAGCCAAAGAGTGTTAGGCATCACTGAAGTCTTTCTGTCTGTGTGACCTGAAGACTTATTACACTTGAGGACTGTGTATCCTCCAGCCGGTTAGGCGTCGCGTTCTGAGCATCCAAGAGTCATTGTGGATTGCCGGGTGAACGAAGTCTGTGAAGGTTTGGAAGTCTACCTTGAATACTTACCAGAGTGATTGGGCGAGGACTAAGTGACCTTAGCTCAAGGGGAATAAGGTGAAGACACGGTCTTCTGAGTTGAATCTCAGCCTCCCTAACCAAATGTATAGTTGTCACAGCAACTGGAACTGGTCCAACAAATCCTGTGTCTTCAACAAGTGACTGGTTCTATCTCTTCCCTCCTTTACCTTGAGTTTGTCTCCGTGAAGTCGTTGCTTATCTGTCTTATCTGATTGACTTCATTGCTTGACTACTATTATTGATTGGCTTCATACTATCTTCCATCCCGATCCTACTACCTAGCTGCTATTAGTCTTCGTACGTTAACGCCATTGCAGACTTGACTATGGCTTGCTTGTTGTAGTTTATCTTCCGCTGCATATCAATTAGGTTATTTCTATTGTTTGTCTTCGTGACTTCCACGTTTTGAAGACTTTGATAAAAATCGCCTATTCACCCCCCTCTAGTCGATAACTAGCACTTTCAATTGGTATCAGAGCAAGGTACTCCCTTGTTCTGTGTGATTCGGTTTAACCACCTGGAGTTTAGCTATCTCGACTGCAGGGATAATCAAAGTCTCCGCTGCTTGCCCCGTGTTCGATGGAACAGAATATCCCTACTGGAAGAATAAGATGCGCATGCATCTTGAAGCCATTGATGTCAACCTCTGGTATGTCGTCAAGAATGGCGTTCCCAAAACTGGTGAAGGTGTCACCCCTACTGATGTCAAAAAGTTCGTTCAACTGGACTCGACTGCAAAGAACATCATCTGTGGTCATCTGACCAAAGGACAGTATGGCCGTGTGAGTGCTCTGGAAACGTCAAAGCTAGTCTGGGACTGGCTGTCCAAGGTCAATGAAGGCGTCTCTACACAGAGAGACCAGAGGATCAGTGTTCTTCGCAATATCTTCAATCGCTTCAAGAGAAACGACAATGAAAATGTCCAGCTCACGTTTGATCGCCTCACCGACATCACAAATGAGCTTCAGGCTCTCGGCGCCACTGAGATCACCAAGCATGAAATTGTCAAGACACTGCTGAGATCTCTTGACACCTCCTTTGACACCCTTGCCCTCACGATACAAGAATGTCCTGACTTCAAGACACTCGATCCGTCTGATATACTTGAGAGGCTCAACACACATGAGTTCCAACTTTTTGAGAAAAGAGATATCTATGGCCCCAACTATGGCCGAACTCGTGCTTTGAAGGCAAAAGTTGTTTCCTCATCTGAAGAAGAAGAATCTGACTGCGGTTCTGACGATCCTGAAGACATTGGAAGGGAGCTTGCAATGCTTGTGAAGAAGTTCCAGAAATTCACCAAGAAGAAGGGCTTCAGAAAGTCTTCATGATCCAGTTCAAGAAATGATGAAGCTTCCACTCAAGACAACAAGAAGAGAACATGTCACAAGTGTAAGAAGCCTGGGCACTACATCTCTGAGTGTCCTCAGTGGGACAACGAGAACAAGAAGAAGAAGAGCAAGGAATATGACTCCGATGACAAGAAGAAGAAGAAATCTTCAAAGTCTTCTTCCAAGTATTCATCAAGGTCTTCATCTCACAAGAAGAGCTCATCTGGCAAGGCTCGTGCTTTTGTTGGCAAGGAAATGGATTCAGAGGAGGAGTCTGCTTCTGAGGAGGCAGAGGTGGAATCTGAAGCTGAGTCCGACTCTGGCGTTGCAAGTCTGGCTCTAGCCACAGCCTACGTCGCAAAGTCCATCTTCAACACTGAAGACAATGACTCCCACACCAATGTTGATGATGACAAGGACAATCATGCTCCCACCTACTGCTTCATGGCACGCGGTGCCAAGGTAAAATCGCGCGATGCTTACTTTCAAACATCAAGTGAAGATGACTCTGATTGTGAATCTAAACCCAGCTACAAAACACTTGCTAAAATTGCTACTGAACAACAAAGGGCTATGGAACATACTCAAAAACTGTTAGACAAAAGCGATGACCTGTTGGACGCGGAAATGACACATTCACAGTCCTTAGTTGAAGACATAAAAAATATTCATGCTAAGTATCAAGAACTTGAAAGTCGTCATGAGACGCTCTCAACCACTTATGAAAAGCTCTCCCATGATTATCTTCAAAGGAAGCAAGAGCTTGAGAAACTGAAAGCGACTCATGAAGATCTTGAAAAAGAGAATGAGTCATTTCGCGCTCAACAGATCAGTCCCGCTCAGGATGAATTTGAACCACCATGTCTAAAATGCATTGAGCGTGATAACGCTACCTCTATTGCTGAATGTTCCACTGCTGCTACTATTGCTCTGTCTTCAACTACTGATGTGGTAACTAACCCCTCTTCTGAGGATACCACTACTATTGCTGATGAAAATGCTAGGTTGAAGACATTGCTTGAAACAGGGATGTATAAAAGTCTGAAAGGGCATCAGACACTTTGTGATGTCCTCAAAAAGCAGATTCTGAACCGAAACCCTAGGAAAGAGGTTCGAGAGGAAAATGAATGCTGATGGTTCCTATTGGAAGCCTGAGCAGTATCCCAAAACCACATGGGTTGCTGCAAAGGAACCTTCAGTGGATCCATCCACTTTATCTGGATTTACCTGCGCTAATCCTATTATCATTGATGAATCCTTTGATGCAAACTATAAACTGTTCAAAAATCAGAATGGTGAAGTGTTTGCCAGGTATATTGGTACTAACTGCAGGAATGGACCTCCTATGAAGAAGATCTGGGTTCCCAAAAGCTGCCTTGAGAATCTTCCAATGAATGTCATCATGACACCACCAGGGAAGAAGACAAACCCCAGACCAAAGACATCATATGGTCCAACGGCTACTTACGAACACAGGACTCACTTGAGTCACCCTAACACCAATGTTTTGCAGGGAAATCATACTCAGACTCATGAATATGAGCGTGTGTCTTCAAACCACTATGTTCATAGAACTAAGAACTTTTCTGCTTATTCACATGAGTATCATTCATCTCCTACAAAGCTATTTGCTAGGGCTTTAAAGCCGAAATTCTCAGATGCTGCACTTAGACTCATTGCTTCTAAGCCACCCCTGAAAATGTGGGTGGTGAAGAAGAATTAACTCTCTTTTGCAGAATGTGGTCTCCAGCCAGCAATCAATGGGTCCGATATTATTGCCAGGGACCTAAAACATAAAGGGACACATGATAAAATGACTTACTATGTATTCCACATATGAATTGCTTACCTGTCATACTGTGTGCTAACTTTCATCTATGCTGTGATAATCCAAGTATGCATCAACTGCTTATGCTTCACAACATACCTTGTGAAGCCTATCCTCCTAACTGCACTGTAGGGCATGTCACCAAAAGCTTCAGAATGGATTATTGATAGCGGATGCACTAATCATATGACTGGTGATCGAAGTCTTCTCATGGCCTCAACCTTACGTCCATCCGACAAGAGTCAAATCACATTTGCTGACACTGGTAAAGGCAAGGTATTGGGTCTAGGTAGAGTTGCAATCTCAAAGGATCAACACATGGATAAAGTGATGCTTGTTGAATCCCTTGGATTCAACTTAATGTCTGTCTCAATGCTTTGTGACTTAAACATGATTGTGATATTTGGAAAATATCGTTGCCTTGTACTAATGGAATCTGACAAGTCTCTAGTCTTTGAAGGGTATAGGAAAGGTGATCTATACATGGTAGATTTCTCAGCAGGTCCACAGCTTGCCGTATGTCTTCTTGCAAAAGCTTCAGAATGCTGGCTCTGGCATCGAAGGCTGGGGCACGCTGGCATGAGGAACTTGCACACTCTCGTCAAGAAGAAGCATGTCATAGGCATCAAAGGTGTCAAGTTCAAGAAAGATCATTTGTGTGGTGCTTGTGAAGCTGGGCAAAGCACCCCTCGAAGACAATCATGACAACGTCTCAACCCTTCGAGCTGCTACACATGGACTTATTTGGACCTACTCATTACTCCACCCTCACAACAACGGCGTGTCTCTATGGCTTCGTCATTGTTGATGACTACTCAAGATATACATGGGTGCACATAATTCTCTACAAGACTGAAGTACAAGATGTCTTCAGACAATTCGCCAATCGAGCAATGAACAATTATGGTGTCAAGATCAAGCATATCAGAAGTGATAACGGCACTGAATTCAAGAACACCGGGCTTGATCTTTATCTGGATACAATGGGAATCACTCATGAATTTTCTGCTCCATACACACCTCAGCAAAACGGCAGTAGAGCGCAAGAACAGAACCCTCATCGAGATGGCTTGAACAATGCTTGACGAGTACAAGACACCAAGAAAGTTCTGGCCTGAAGCCATTGATACAGCTTGTCACATCATCAACCGTGTCTACATCCATAAGCTTCTGGGCAAAACATCCTATGAGCTCCTTACTGGCAAGAAGCCAAATGTTAGTTACTTCAGAGTCTTTGGAGCTAGATGCTGGATCAAGGATCCCCATCACAAGTCAAAATTTGAACCCAAAGCTCACGAAGGCTTCATGCTTGGCTATGGAAAGGATTCGCACTCTTATAGAGTCTTCAACCTCTTCCACTACAAAATCGTTGAAACAGTGGATGTGCGATTTGATGAAACCAATGGTTCACAATGAGAGCTCCTGCCAAGCACACTTGATGAAGCTCCTTCCAGTGAATCTATCAAGCTGATGGGAACTGGTGAGATCATGCCCTCTGAAGCACAGCCTGAAGAGGAACTTATCATTTCTGCACCAAATCAACCTGAAGATAATGCTCAGACCGAAGACAATACTTCCAATGATGACAATGATCAGCATGAGCAAGGTCTTCGTCCAGTTCATCCTCGTGTTGCAAATGAAGTACAAATTGAGAAGATAATTGACAGCATCAATGCGCCTGGTTCGCTTACTCGCTCAAGAGCAACACAGTTAGCAAACTTCTGTGGGCACTTTTCATTTGTGTCAATATCAGAACCCAAGAAAGTTGCTGAAGCTTTTATGGAACCTGAATGGATTCAGGCCATGCAAGAAGAACTTCAACAGTTCAAGCTGAATAATGTTTGGGAACTTGTGAAGCGACCTGACCCTCGCAAGCATAACATTATAGGAACAAAATGGATATATCGAAACAAGCAAGATGAGCATGGTCAAGTCGTTAGAAACAAAGCACGTCTCGTGGCTCAAGGATATACTCAAGTTGAAGGAATTGACTTCGATGAAACATTTGCTCCTGTTGCTAGGCTTGAAGCTATTCGCATACTGCTAGCCTATGCTAATCATCACAACATCTTGCTATATCAAATGGATGTGAAGAGTGCATTTCTCAATGGCAAGATTGAAGAAGAAGTATATGTCGCTCAACCACCTGGCTTTGAAGATCCAACACATCCTGATATGGTGTACAAGCTGAACAAAGCACTGTATGGCCTCAAACAAGCTCCACGTGCCTGGTATGATACAATCAAAGACTTCCTAAAGAGCAAAGGCTTCAAACCTGGATCCCTCGATCCCACAGTCTTCACGAAGACATATGATGGTGAATTGTTTGTGTGCCAAATATATGTGGATGACATAATCTTCGGCTGCACCAACCAGAAGTACAGTGATGAGTTTGGGTACATGATGCAAGAGCAATATCAAATGTCCATGATGGGTGAGCTGAAGTTCTTCCTTGGTCTTCAAATTCATCAGCAACGAAATGGCATCTTCATATCTTAAGAAAAATACCTCAAAGATTGTCTGAAGAAGTTTGGAATGGAAGACTGCAAAGGCTACACGACGCCAATGCCAGCCAAACACCATCTTGGTCCCGACGACAATGGTAAAGAGTTCGATCAAAAGGTATACCACTCCATGATTGGCTCTTTGCTTTATTTATGTGCATCTAGGCCAGATATTATGCTTAGTGTTTGCATGTGTGCTCGATTCCAAGCGGCACCAAAGGAATCGCATCACTTAGCTGTGAAGCAAATTCTTCGATATTTGGCTTACACCCCAACACTCGGATTATGGTATCCAAAGGGCTCAAGGTTTGACCTAGTTGGATTCTCGGATGCTGATTATGCTGGTGACAAGGTGGATCACAAGTCAACATCAGGAGCATGTCACTTTCTGGGACGATCACTTGTCTGTTGGTCTTCAAAGAAGCAGAACTGTGTATCACTCTCAACTGCTGAATCTGAATACATTGCTGCTGGATCCTGTTGTGCTCAACTTCTATGGATGAAGCAAACTCTCAAGGATTATGGCATCAACCTGAAACAAGTACCTCTCTTCTGCGACAACGAAAGTGCCATCAAGATAGCCAACAATCCAGTCCAGCACTCGAAGACAAAGCACATTGAAATACGTCATCACTTTCTCAGAGATCATGTTATGAAGAAAGATATAGATATCATGCACGTCAACACTGAAGAGCAACTGGCAGATATCTTCACAAAGCCCTTGGATGAGAGAAGGTTTTGCAAGTTACGGTGTGAGCTAAATATCTTGGAATCCTCGAATGTTCTGTGATCAGGCACACATCCTAACACTTATGCATGTTGATGACTTAGATGTGCAACACACAAAGTAATGTATATCTTCAATCAATGAAGATTTACACTATGAGTGTGAATACATTAACATGGAATTTGACTTTGGAGCGCCACAATAATTGTGCGCCGTGTCTGGGTCTAATACTTCCTATACGGTGGGTAACGCCACCACCAACTTTCTCTGTTTGAAGTGTTTCACTCATGGCCTTATATTTCAATAACTTCGCATTTGGTTTGTCTTCAGTTTCAATTTATCTTCATGATCGTCTACACTATGATGATTTGATTGTTTTCTGATATATATATGTACTAGTGTTCTGTCCTCTACAGCATTCACTTATAGCTATGTCTTCAAGATTAGATCTTTTGAACTAAGTGAATGTGATCGGACCCTAACCTCTCTATGCTTCCTATCTCAAACTCTATCTGTCCAAATCGTATGCATTCTATTGAAACTGTCGAATGTCTTCTCTGCGTCCTAGTCAGCAGAAGGCAAAGAGACAAACATTAAATCTGTTTTAAATGACTTATCTTTATTGTTGAAATCCGGTGAAGCCGGAACAACTCTCCGACATGCCTGGCAGGTGTGGGAACGTGGGACAATTCTAAGTATGTTGCATGCTTGCCACGTACCCCTCAGATGTGAACCGCCAGGGGCACCAGCGTAATTGCGCTGTGTCTCTCACCTACTTATAAATACTTGTCCCCTGCGGTAAAGAAATCCTTCTTCCACCTCTCCACCTCCGTCAAAACCCTAGCGCCACCAGTAGCTCGTGACGACGCCGGCGACGAAGCGCTTAGCTGCCGCGACTTCTCCGACGCTGTCCTCACGGCGGCCGCGGACATCGTCCTCTCCGCCATCGCCGTAGGTGTCCTCCATCGCCAAGTTAGGGCACGGTGGGCTGAACTGCTCGGTCTCTCATTCTTCCCATCTAGCAGTTCATCGTGCGGTAATTATAACTCTATTTTTACCACCTTTTTGATCTTCATAGATTCATCCTACTTACCGAAAGTGGTTTCTACCTACTCAATGTTAGATCTATTCTGTCTGCATCTCATAATGCCTAGTCTATTCACTTATATTTCCTATCTAGGTTGATTCCTCACTTGTACTTCTTCACAGATTGGTACAAATCTGGAACCAACTCACCACATATAAGTGAATGTCTTCGCATCATGAGGTCAATGTCTTCAAACTGATTTATCTTCAAAATCTTTTGAGAATGCATATGACCTCTTCCCCTTCCCTCACATCTCTAATGCTGTCACAGGTACATGTCCATGGGAGAATCCCTTGGTTCTCATAGTCTGCATTCGTTTGCAGAATACTTACAACATCATATCAATTCTCTTGAAGCCAGTTCCTGTCTGACCAGCAAGCGAAAGCCTTTGAAGCCTTTGAACATATTGAAACCGTTCAGTTTGAAGTTCATGGCTACGGAGAAATCTGTCAGGAAGGGTGGCAGACAGCGTCGTGGGGGAACTTCAAAGGATCTGCCTGAGGATCTGGCAGAAATGTATAAAACAGATCCTAAAGAAGATTACAATCAGCGCAAGACTCGAATCCAATGGATTTGACGCTATTGGGTTGAACAGTGGTACAAGTACAAGTTCATCACCCAGGAGTACGCAGAGAAAAATGCTATCAAGAGCCCTTGGGGTGATATTCTCTATCGAGGCCTTCCCCCCCAAGAACAAAGCTAAATCCATTGCGCAAGAATTCTATCCTTGCATGGTTCGTGGGCCACAGCCTGAAGAAGCCGACCCATCATCATTGCTCTGGTGTCGTGATGACAATCTCTTCAAGCACAACTTCCAGTTTGCTAAGGCTTCAGCAAAGGAAAACAAGAAGTCACGGGGATTAGACTTCAATCCTGGTCCCTCTGCTCCCCGTGATGATGGCACACGTGAAGCTGAAGAAAACAGAATTGGCCCCTTTGCAAACCTTGATGGCCTCATCACTTACATCTTGGTCCAAGGTGCCAAGGTAGATCATACTGATAATGATGCTCACACTAATGAAGCCCCAGCTCCTCCTTCGAAGCCACAGAAGCAAAAGAAGCTAAAGGCTTCTAAATCAGCACCTCCAAAAGCTTTATGAACGAAGCCTCTGGCCACTGCACCTCCTGAAGCCAGTGTGCAGTCTGAAGATCAATCCCGTATCTCCAAGAAGACGGAGAAGAAAAAGCAACTTGTCAGGCATACTGATCAAGCCTTGACTCCTGCCCCCATCCTGCGTGAAGAACCCATTGATCTGTCAAGTGATGAGGATCTTGCTGATGATGCTCTTGAGCAGCTGATAAAAAGCAAGGAAGAAGCAGCAATCTTCAACAACTTGCCTCTCTTTGATGTGGCCATCATCCACAATTTCATTGATGAGTGGTTCGACACCCCCAATGTCAGCTTTGAAGATTTACAGCTTCCCATTGGCCTCAGTGTCGCCTTCAATGGTGCCATTGCTTCTGAGCTGGCTCTCGCTCAGCGAATCGTTGAGCTCAAGAACAAGATTGATTATGAGAAGGCTCAATTCAAGAAGAATGTGGCCAAGCTAAGTGTTCAAGACGTCCGAAACTTCAAAGTCATGCTGCATGAGCTTAAAGAAGCTTTTCTGAAGAAGCGCCAAGAAGCTCAAGGCTCTCGTGAGCGCATGAAGCGTTTGGCTGATAAGTGTGTGCTTGCCTAAAATGAGGCTGAGAAGCGCAAGTCACTTGGCCGTCTTGGCATTGACCCCAGGATGGCTGCAAAGAAAAAGAAGAAGCTTCCTGCTGACCAGCCTGCACCCTCAAGCCAAGAAGCCCCTCGCATTATCTTCCCAAGTAGCATGACTGGCTCGAAGTCAAAGGTCACCACAACCGCTTCTGAACAGAAGAAGACGCGGGCTGCCGAGGCTGAAGCCAGAAAGAGGAAGAACACCGAAGTCTCTGATGCCGCTCCCTCCAAGAAGAAGCAGAAGACCAAGAAGAGTCGGGCTGCTCCCACAGAGCCCCTTGTTGTTGAACCCATCTCAGTGGTTCGTCCTGCATCTGCATCCCAAGAACTTCGCATGACTGTTCATGAGCCTGCTTCCACAGAGGCCCCTGAAGCTGAAGATATACCAGCAGCTGAACCCACCGCTGCTGAAGACATTGGTCATTGACGGTGTCCTGGACTAGGGGGAACGCGTCGTTTCCCGATCAGTTGGATTGGGCCGAGGACCCCCATGGCCATATACTCATGGGCCAGTCCGGACAGCTGCCGCATACAAGGAAGAATCAACAAGACTTGGCGATCAAGACAAGGACTCCTCCCCCACTGGCACATTGGCTAGGACTCTTGTTATCCTAGGCCTCTGGTGCATTATATAAACCGGGGCCAGGCTAGTCGATAGAGATATACAACAACAATCATACCATAGGCTAGCTTCTAGGGTTTAGCCTTCTTGATCTCGTGGTAGATCTACTCTTGTAATACCCACATCATCAATATCAATCAAGCAGGACGTAGGGTTTTACCTCCATCAAGAGGACCCGAACCTGGGTAAAACATCGTGTCCCTTGCCTCTTGTTACCATTGATCCTAAGACGCACTGCTTGGGACCCCCTACCCGAGATCTGCCGGTTTTGACACCGACATTGGTGCTTTCATTGAGAGTTCCGCTGTGTGATCGGCGAAAGGATCAATGGCTCGACTGCAGGTTAACTGCGACGTCGGCTTCTTCGTCACCAGCTCGACTGGTCACCATGGCTTAACCGAGGACTACGCCCTACCTCCGATCGTCATGTTCGGATGAGGGCCTTCATCAACATCAACTCCGATCTCTATCAAGATCATTGAGGAGTCATCCATGGAGCTCAGGGGCTCAACGTCAATATTGCCCTCAGGCGACCGTGCTGTTTTTCCGGACAACAAACTTGTATCCGCCGCCTCCGCCTCCTCGAGTGTTGCCTAAACGATTACTTCGGTGGAATTATGCGGAATTAAGTCTACAACAACCCTGCAAAAATTTCGTCGAGTTCCGATGGAGGAATCTCCGGCAATCTCCGATATACCGGAGCCTTGTTGAATCTGGATGAGAGTCTGGACGAGTTTAGGGCGTGGTATCCAGAGTCTAGCTCGGATGTCCTTTGGAAGATCCAACCGTTGATTTGCTGCGGAATTCCCATATCTACCACCTGCCAAAAATTCAGCTCGATCCGACCGTCCAAACTCCAGGAAACTTCCGATTAGTGCATCACTTTTTGGATCTGTTTTCTGCGCGAGAACGAATCCGACCCGAATTCATCTTCTTTATGAACGGGATCTCGGACATCCTTTTTGAAGGAAGTTTTTGTATGGGGTGTTATGTTTTATTCTCAAACACATCCCAGTAGTATTGAAAGTATTCTTGCAATACAAACTTCACCGTCGCGCCGGTGTCAAACCAGCCCGACAACATCACTCCATGGCGGCCGACCTGCATTAGACATGTCGTCGCTTTGTTGAGCCGAGCTAAATTTCTTCGGATCATCATCTCGGCCAGCCGAACAATAGTTCAGCATCGTGAAGGATAAATCGTCACCAACATCGCCGCCCCATGGATTACACGGAGCAGGCACACATGCATCGCCACACGGTCACTTCATCAAGTCGGCATCGACCACGTCACGACCTGCATCGCTGGACCGGGGGCTTCATCATCTCTTCATCAACCTACTCCGGAGACTTCGGCATCGCTGGCCGACCAGCTCCGTCACGTTAGCTAGACCGAGGGCTTTGCTTCGGTGAGCCAACCTTTACCAGCATCACCATGCCGTTGCTTTATCGCCCATCAGACGATAGGTGTGTGGATCGAGTCCCAATTTTGGGAATCACCTTTCTTCGGATTGCTACAACAAATAAGCCAGGTGCTATTAATCCTAGTATTTCTTGCTTGTTAGGGTTCATTTTTCCCAATGAATTATTACTCTGGTTTGTCTGTCATATGTACGCAGGTCTATCAAATGGTGGCCGCATTAACAACGGTCGCATGGTGGTTCGGTCAGTTTCCGTACACAGTCCGGCGAACGCCGCATCCAGAACTCGAACCGACCTATGAATTCAGGCCTTGCCATGCCTTTACCGCATCATGCCGCCGCCCTGCATCGACATTGACTTTGGCGCCAGGCCATATTTCTTTTATTACTCACTTTGCATAAATTATTTGTTATGCAACGATTTTTTTTATTTTTATTATTATTACCATTATCTCCGGTTTGCACTATTTTTTGTGCACAGGAAAATGATCCAGCCGGACTATATCCTTTGGCGTCACCTCGGCTGGACGGAGGGCTTCGTCAACACTTCATTATCCCATGCCGGGGACTTCCGCATCACCCTGCCGTCCTGCATTGACCGTGCTATGTCACCACTTCGGAGTGCCGAGCTCTTTGCTCCGCCACCTCGGGACCGGCTCTGGGATGGAACCTTGTCCCACATCAAGCTCGGACCGCGTCATCAATACCGAACACATTAACCAGCTAAGTTGTCTTCATGCTCAAAGTTTTAAATTTTTAACTTGTGTTCGGCTCGACCAAGCATTATACTTTTTTGGAAAAAAGTTGCTTGTAAAAATTTCCTTGTCCAAACTTTGTTTGTGACGCTCAAATTCAAATACCCCGTTTACCTGGGGGGCTTCCTTCATGAAGCTTTTTCCTCTTGCATATGATTATACTTGTACGGCTTCGTTCCTTGTTCGTGTATTACGCCACAATATGCACCATATTGACTTAAGCGATTTGCAAGCTAGGTTGCCTGGCTCCTGTGCTTACCCCTACGTTCCCGATTGTTCGGCTAGGGAGTAAAGGGAGCACCTCTGCGATTGTCACGATCGGGTCAACCGAGCCGGACCTCAGACTGGGTGAAGCCGAAAGCTAGCGCTCTTATTGTTTTCAATCATGGTCGGCACACAACGGAACTCATGAGTACAGAAAATCTATTGCACAAGTCTCATAATAACAATGAGCACCGAAGAAAGGTATCGGTGGGGGTACTATTTTCTTCGAAGATGCTTCTTACTCTTCGCAGTAATATAGCATAAGTTCCCTCAGCGCGCTTTGTCGGTTACAGCCTTATGGTCTGATTGCCTGGTTATTGGAAACACTGTCGATATTCTCGACAAATGGAGTACATAACACTTTTCGGTCCTTGACCGAAGAGGGAGAAGCCGACGGTCGGTTAAGACGCGTTTAAAGTTCGGTTGAACATAGATATGATATAAGTACTTCGGTACATGCAATCATTCTTTTACCCAAGTCACTTGGGGGCTCTTAAATTTATATGAGCCATTTTATGATAAGTGTTTTTCTTCTTAGTCGTTGCAAAGTTTTTGTTATTATTTATCACTCCTTTTTTCGACGCAAGTGTGCGGTCACTAGCTAGGGAGCCTAATTTCTCTCAAAGTCGCTAGAGTTTTGTTTGCTAAACTGGCCTAGTAAGAAGTATTCCGCCTTCGGGATAGGAGGTTGAAGCCGTAGGCTGGCCCGCTTGAAGTTTTGAGATAGGATGTGTCATGTTAAAGCACGGCAGAAGCACCTTTTTTTTTCTAAAGTCCAATTTTCGGATTGGCACCGAACACTTGATCTAGTTCGGACATTAACCTTTTGAATAAGTTTTTTGGCTTTTCGAGCCCATGGCACTTTTAAACTATTTGTGTGTTTTCATCACAAGTCTCGCAGTGCAACGCCGGACACCTTTAGAGATTCGGCAAAAACATTCTCGGATATTGCTATATATGCATCGGTTTTGAATTGTGTCTTCGGTCAATAGTTGGATCGCCCGGCTCCTGCGCTTGCCTCCTATGTTCCGCTTTGTCCGGCTAGGTGTGCAAAGGGAGAACCACTGTGATTGTGCTTCCAGCTCACATGGTTAAGCACCTCAGTGGAGAAAGCCGAAAACTGACTGTCACAATAAGCGTAAACTGGTCGGTGATCCGATGACGGCGTTAAACGACGGGCCATTCATAACAATGGCCGAAGTGTTTACGGCTTGACCTCGACTGTCGCCGAACACTACCGGGGGCTATTAACTGGCCTCCCAAACTAAATCCTCGATATTTTGCTCTTACATTGGAGCTGAGGTTTCATGATCATGCTTAGCATGACAACCCAAAGAAAGGAACCGATAGGGGGACTATTTTCTTTGGAAGACATTTCTTTTGTTAAACGGTAATATAACAAATCTCTCCGCGTACCTTTGTTTATAAAACCGTATGGCCAGATTGCCTTGTTTGTTGTCAATCTTTGCCCTCATAAAGGCTTTATAAAGTAGGACAAACACTCCTCGGCTATTGGACGAGGAGGTGGAAGCTGATGGTCGGTCAACAAAGTTTTGTACAATACGGTTCCGATCATTAATGACGTAAAGTACTTGGATACATAGAGTCATTACACATAATTTGTGATTTTACTATGGATATCGATCCTTAATTCGGCCTCCCGTGCCCGCATTAAGGCTCGGGGGCTACTGGGCTTCGGGCTTATTATTTACAAATATTAAAGGGGCACATCAATCCCCTGATCTAGTGTTGCCACCCGACCAGTGTCTCGGGGGCTACTGCATTGCCTGTTCTATGCAGAAAATTTTAAGTGCAATACAGTTTCCGAGGAGATTTTGATCCTCAGGTTGGTCGGCCACACCCAACCTGAGTCTTGAGAACTGAGCACGCCGCTTTTTGTGTCCCGAAGTATTCTGCCGAGCTAGGACTTGATCCTTAGACCGATTTTGCAAATCAACTTGAGTCTCAGCAGCTACGGGGATCATCGGTCTTATGTCATCCTTCATGGGCATCTCGGGTTTTAGACCGATACCCACCTTGAGGGCTACTGGCTATGTATCTCGGCAGAGAATAAATTGCACCAATCAAAAATATTGACAAAAATCGGCCCACATTCGGGGAGCTGCACCACCTCGGAAGCAGTCCGGCATAAAGCTCGGGCGCTAGTGGCTGGCTCCATAGAGGGCACTTCCGGCGTTAAGCTCGGCTAAACTCCTTCAAACTTCTTTGAACCAAGGTGATTTACGACACCTCGGATACAGTTCGGTGTTGGAGCTCGGATACATAGTCCAGCGTTGGAGCTCGGATACCGTCCGACGTTGGAGCTCGGATACATAGTCCGGCGTTAGAGCTGGGAAGCAGTCCGGCATTGGTGCTCGGCTGCAAAAGATACCTCAAATGCAGTCCGGCGTTGGAGCTCAGACGCAAGAGGATGTTGCCACCCGGGAACAGCTTCAAACCCGAGGCATGGCATAAAAATAACAAGGCATTGATAAAGGCCATAAACTTAAAGGGGCTCCTCGGATACCCAACGCGTAAACTCGTCGAATGCATCTCGGCGATCCTCAAGATAGAAGATGAGAAGATTTGTTGAACCAGTTTTCAAGACCGGCAACCGAAGATGAAGAACAGTTCGGAAGAATCGAGGAGCGTCCCTAACTTGAAAACCGGTTCAGGGGGCTACTGACGGTGTCCTGGACTAGGGGGTACTCAACGCGTCGTATCCCAATCAGTTGGATTGGGCCGAGGACCCCCATGGCCGTATACTCATGGGCCAGTCCGGACAGCTGCCGCATACAAGGAAGAATCAACAAGACTTGGCGATCAAGACAAGGACTCCTCCCCCACCGGCGTATTCGGCTAGGACTCTTGTTATCCTAGGCCTCTGGTGCATTATATAAACCGGGGCCAGGCTAGTCGATATTGATATACAACAACAATCATACCATAGGCTAGCTTCTAGGGTTTAGCCTTCTTGATCTCGTGGTAGATCTACTCTTGTAATACCCACATCATCAATATCAATCAAGCAGGACGTAGGGTTTTACCTCCATCAAGAGGACCCGAACCTGGGTAAAACATCGTGTCCCTTGCCTCTTGTTACCATTGATCCTAAGACGCACTGCTTGGGACCCCCTACCCGAGATCTGCCGGTTTTGACACCGACATTGGTGCTTTCATTGAGAGTTCCGCTGTGTGATCGGCGAAAGGATCAATGGCTCGACTGCAGGTTAACTGCGACGTCGGCTTCTTCGTCACCAGCTCGACTGGTCACCATGGCTTAACCGAGGACTACGCCCTACCTCCGATCGTCATGTTCGGATGAGGGCCTTCATCAACATCAACTCCGATCTCTATCAAGATCATTGAGGAGTCATCCATGGAGCTCAGGGGCTCAACGTCAATATTGCCCTCAGGCGACCGTGCTGTTTTTCCGGACAACAAACTTGTATCCGCCGCCTCCGCCTCCTCGAGTGTTGCCTAAACGATTACTTCGGTGGAATTATGCGGAATTAAGTCTACAACAACCCTGCAAAAATTTCGTCGAGTTCCGATGGAGGAATCTCCGGCAATCTCCGATATACCGGAGCCCTGTTGAATCTGGATGAGAGTCTGGACGAGTTTAGGGCGTGGTATCCAGAGTCTAGCTTGGATGTCCTTTGGAAGATCCAACCATTGATTTGCTGCGGAATTCCCATATCTACCACCTGCCAAAAATTCAGCTCGATCCGACCGTCCAAACTCCAGGAAACTTCCGATTAGTGCATCACTTTTTGGATCTGTTTTCTGCGCGAGAACGAATCCGACCCGAATTCAGCTTCTTTATGAACGGGATCTCGGACATCCTTTTTGAAGGAAATTTTTGTATGGGGTGTTATGTTTTATTCTCAAACACATCCCAGTAGTATTGAAAGTATTCTTGCAATACAAACTTCACCGTCGCGCCGGTGTCAAACCAGCCCGACAACATCACTCCATGGCGGCCGACCTGCATTAGACATGTCGTCGCTTTGTTGAGCCGAGCTAAATTTCTTCGGATCATCATCTCGGCCAGCCGAACAATAGTTCGGCATCGCGAAGGATAAATCGTCACCAACATCGCCGCCCCATGGATTACACGGAGCAGGCACACATGCATCGCCACACGGTCACTTCATCAAGTCGGCATCGACCACGTCACGACCTGCATCGCTGGACCGGGGGCTTCATCATCTCTTCATCAACCTACTCCGGAGACTTCGGCATCGCTGGCCGACCAGCTCCGTCACGTTAGCTAGACCGAGGGCTTTGCTTCGGTGAGCCAACCTTTACCAGCATCACCATGCCGTTGCTTTATCGCCCATCAGACGATAGGTGTGTGGATCGAGTCCCAATTTTGGGAATCACCTTTCTTCGGATTGCTACAACAAATAAGCCAGGTGCTATTAATCCTAGTATTTCTTGCTTGTTAGGGTTCATTTTTCCCAATGAATTATTACTCTGGTTTGTCCGTCATATGTACGCAGGTCTATCAAATGGTGGCCGCATTAACAACGGTCGCATGGTGGTTCGGTCAGTTTCCGTACACAGTCCGGCGAACGCCGCATCCAGAACTCGAACCGACCTATGAATTCAGGCCTTGCCATGCCTTTACCGCATCATGCCGCCGCCCTGCATCGACATTGACTTTGGCGCCAGGCCATATTTCTTTTATTACTCACTTTGCATAAATTATTTGTTATGCAACGATTTTTTTTATTTTTATTATTATTACCATTATCTCCGGTTTGCACTATTTTTTGTGCACAGGAAAATGATCCAGCCGGACTATATCCTTTGGCGTCACCTCGGCTGGACGGAGGGCTTCGTCAACACTTCATTATCCCATGCTGGGGACTTCCGCATCACCCTGCCGTCCTGCATTGACCGTGCTATGTCACCACTTCGGAGTGCCGAGCTCTTTGCTCCGCCACCTCGGGACCGGCTCTGGGATGGAACCTTGTCCCACATCAAGCTCGGACCGCGTCATCAATACCGAACACATTAACCAGCTAAGTTGTCTTCATGCTCAAAGTTTTAAATTTTTAACTTGTGTTCGGCTCGACCAAGCATTATACTTTTTTGGAAAAAAGTTGCTTGTAAAAATTTCCTTGTCCAAACTTTGTTTGTGACGCTCAAATTCAAATACCCCGTTTACCTGGGGGGCTTCCTTCATGAAGCTTTTTCCTCTTGCATATGATTATACTTGTACGGCTTCGTTCCTTGTTCGTGTATTACGCCACAATATGCACCATATTGACTTAAGCGATTTGCAAGCTAGGTTGCCTGGCTCCTGTGCTTACCCCTACGTTCCCGATTGTTCGGCTAGGGAGTAAAGGGAGCACCTCTGCGATTGTCACGATCGGGTCAACCGAGCCGGACCTCAGACTAGGTGAAGCCGAAAGCTAGCGCTCTTATTGTTTTCAATCATGGTCGGCACACAACGGAACTCATGAGTACAAAAAATCTATTGCACAAGTCTCATAATAACAATGAGCACCGAAGAAAGGTATCGGTGGGGGTACTATTTTCTTCGAAGATGCTTCTTACTCTTCGCAGTAATATAGCATAAGTTCCCTCAGCGCGCTTTGTCGGTTACAGCCTTATGGTCTGATTGCCTGGTTATTGGAAACACTGTCGATATTCTCGACAAATGGAGTACATAACACTTTTCGGTCCTTGACCGAAGAGGGAGAAGCCGACGGTCGGTTAAGACGCGTTTAAAGTTCGGTTGAACATAGATATGATATAAGTACTTCGGTACATGCAATCATTCTTTTACCCAAGTCACTTGGGGGCTCTTAAATTTATATGAGCCATTTTATGATAAGTGTTTTTCTTCTTAGTCGTTGCAAAGTTTTTGTTATTATTTATCACTCCTTTTTTCGACGCAAGTGTGCGGTCACTAGCTAGGGAGCCTAATTTCTCTCAAAGTCGCTAGAGTTTCGTTTGCTAAACTGGCCTAGTAAGAAGTACTTCGCCTTCGGGATAGGAGGTTGAAGCCGTAGGCTGACCCGCTTGAAGTTTTGAGATAGGATGTGTCATGTTAAAGCACGGCAGAAGCACCTTTTTTTTCTAAAGTCCAATTTTCGGATTGGCACCGAACACTTGATCTAGTTCGGACATTAACCTTTTGAATAAGTTTTTTGGCTTTTCGAGCCCATGGCACTTTTAAACTATTTGTGTGTTTTCATCACAAGTCTCGCAGTGCAACGCCGGACACCTTTAGAGATTCGGCAAAAACATTCTCGGATATTGCTATATATGCATCGGTTTTGAATTGTGTCTTCGGTCAATAGTTGGATCGCCCGGCTCCTGCGCTTGCCTCCTATGTTCCGCTTTGTTCGGCTAGGTGTGCAAAGGGAGAACCACTGTGATTGTGCTTCCAGCTCACATGGTTAAGCACCTCAGTGGAGAAAGCCGAAAACTGACTGTCACAATAAGCGTAAACTGGTCGGTGATCCGATGACGGCGTTAAACGACGGGCCATTCATAACAATGGCCGAAGTGTTTACGGCTTGACCTCGACTGTCGCCGAACACTACCGGGGGCTATTAACTGGCCTCCCAAACTAAATCCTCGATATTTTGCTCTTACATTGGAGCTGAGGTTTCATGATCATGCTTAGCATGACAACCCAAAGAAAGGAACCGATAGGGGGACTATTTTCTTTGGAAGACATTTCTTTTGTTAAACGGTAATATAACAAATCTCTCCGCGTACCTTTGTTTATAAAACCGTATGGCCAGATTGCCTTGTTTGTTGTCAATCTTTGCCCTCATAAAGGCTTTATAAAGTAGGACAAACACTCCTCGGCTATTGGACGAGGAGGTGGAAGCTGATGGTCGGTCAACAAAGTTTTGTACAATACGGTTCCGATCATTAATGACATAAAGTACTTGGATACATAGAGTCATTACACATAATTTGTGATTTTACTATGGATATCGATCCTTAATTCGGCCTCCCGTGCCCGCATTAAGGCTCGGGGGCTACTGGGCTTCGGGCTTATTATTTACAAATATTAAAGGGGCACATCAATCCCCTGATCTAGTGTTGCCACCCGACCAGTGTCTCGGGGGCTACTGCATTGCCTGTTCTATGCAGAAAATTTTAAGTGCAATACAGTTTCCGAGGAGATTTTGATCCTCAGGTTGGTCGGCCACACCCAACCTGAGTCTTGAGAACTGAGCACGCCGCTTTTTGTGTCCCGAAGTATTCTGCCGAGCTAGGACTTGATCCTTAGACCGATTTTGCAAATCAACTTGAGTCTCAGCAGCTACGGGGATCATCGGTCTTATGTCATCCTTCATGGGCATCTCGGGTTTTAGACCGATACCCACCTTGAGGGCTACTGGCTATGTATCTCGGCAGAGAATAAATTGCACCAATCAAAAATATTGACAAAAATCGGCCCACATTCGGGGAGCTGCACCACCTCGGAAGCAGTCCGGCATAAAGCTCGGGCGCTAGTGGCTGGCTCCATAGAGGGCACTTCCGGCGTTAAGCTCGGCTAAACTCCTTCAAACTTCTTTGAACCAAGGTGATTTACGACACCTCAGATACAGTTCGGTGTTGGAGCTCGGATACATAGTCCAGCGTTGGAGCTCGGATACCGTCCGACGTTGGAGCTCGGATACATAGTCCGGCGTTAGAGCTGGGAAGCAGTCCGGCATTGGTGCTCGGCTGCAAAAGATACCTCAAATGCAGTCCGGCGTTGGAGCTCAGACGCAAGAGGACGTTGCCACCCGGGAACAGCTTCAAACCCGAGGCATGGCATAAAAATAACAAGGCATTGATAAAGGCCATAAACTTAAAGGGGCTCCTCGGATACCCAACGCGTAAACTCGTCGAATGCATCTCGGCGATCCTCAAGATAGAAGATGAGAAGATTTGTTGAACCAGTTTTCAAGACCGGCAACCGAAGATGAAGAACAGTTCGGAAGAATCGAGGAGCGTCCCTAACTTGAAAACCGGTTCAGGGGGCTACTGACGGTGTCCTGGACTAGGGGGTACTCAACGCGTCGTATCCCAATCAGTTGGATTGGGCCGAGGACCCCCATGGCCGTATACTCATGGGCCAGTCCGGACAGCTGCCGCATACAAGGAAGAATCAACAAGACTTGGCGATCAAGACAAGGACTCCTCCCCCACCGGCGTATTCGGCTAGGACTCTTGTTATCCTAGGCCTCTGGTGCATTATATAAACCGGGGCCAGGCTAGTCGATATTGATATACAACAACAATCATACCATAGGCTAGCTTCTAGGGTTTAGCCTCCTTGATCTCGTGGTAGGTCTTCTGTTGTAATACCCACATCATCAATATCAATCAAGCAGGACGTAGGGTTTTACCTCCATCAAGAGGGCCCGAACCTGGGTAAAACATCGTGTCCCTTGCCTCCTGTTACCATTGATCCTAAGACGCACTGCTTGGGATCCCCTACCCGAGATCCGCCGGTTTTGACACCGACAATCATGATGACAATGTTGAAGATGATGAAGTTCTTCCTCAGATCGAATATAATGTGGTATCATCGCCTGTTCGTATGAACAGCGAAAACATCAGCATTGGTCGTCCTCTGACGCCAATTGCTCAGGACGCATCATGGGCTGATCACCCACAGCAACAAGACTCCCCCAGTACTTCCCAACAACAACAAACCACACCATCCGTACAAGTTGAAGAGGATGAGGACCTGCCCACTCCATCTCCAAAGGCGTCGCCTGTACTCCAAAGGCTTCGCAAAGGACCAAGGCCTCAAGTCCCTCTTTCGAGCGTTCCAGAAGGAGAAGTGCACCGTCAACCTGTTGCACGTCAAGTATTCTCTGAAGCCACTCCAACTGTGAATGTCTCTGTGTCTGAAGCACAAGCTGCTGAAGACAATCCGGCTGCATCAGCCGATGAAGAAACAGTTCATGAAGTGAACGTGTCTGTGCCTGACCCTCCAGCTCCTCAAGTGGAGGTTGAAAATCCTGAAGCTGCCACAACCAACGCAAGTGAAGCCAATGACGATGTCATGGCTGAAGCTAATGTGGAGCTTGAACCAATCAGTGTGCCTGAAGCAAATGAGGCCACTGCACCTGAAGCTAATGAGGCAACTGCTCCTGAAGCACCTGTTGTGCAGCCTGGAGCCTCAGTTGCTGCCAGTGCTCCTGTTCCGCCACCACGACCCTATACAATCGAGCAAGCATACAACCATGGCGAGTTAATCACAGTAAGATGGCCCGTTCTGGTCCCTCCGCCTAATGTCTCTAGTCCTCAATTTGACTATCACGTTGAGCATAGGCCTCAGGTCCAGAAGCCCAAGCCATGACTGCCAAGGTTTCCTGGTACTGCCACCTCTGTCGGGTCTTTCAATGCAAATGGCTTCAAGAGCCACAACACATTCTTTGACAGCTCGAAGAACCCCTACACGAAGCCAAGAATATCATCAGATCGGTTCTGGAGTCATCAGCAGCAAAGCTATTACTCCTGTGTTCTGTATGATCAAGGGCGCATTTTCCCTCATATGCGTCTCGACACTGAAGCCATTACTGGACCGCCCTGCTTAGAAGAAGCACTTGATTGCTTTCGTGATGCTGGGCTGCTCAGTTTTGTCACAGATAAAGAACACTGGAATGAAGAGCTATTGCTTCAATTCTATGCTACTCTACACATTCGCGGCTACAACAGAGATATCAAGACATGGGTTCTCGAGTGGATGACAGGAAATGTTCATCATGAAGCCAAAGCTCTCGAAATCATTAAGCTTACATGCCTATCCACTCCTGGAGAACTCTATGAACCTGGTTGTCAAAATCGCCGCAATGCTCTGGAAAGCATCTTTCGTAAGCCTGAACCCAATATGAGTCAGATGTTGAGCATGATGAAGCCTTTGCCACGTGATGCTGAATATCCAACAAAGTTCTTTGTTGAAGACCTTGAGTATCTGCCACACACCATATATCACATCATCAGGCGAACTCTATGGCCTATCAAAGGACATTCATCAGCGGCAAAGCTTGAAGGAGCTATGAAGACTTTGGTCTTCTACATTCTCAATGGCATCAGCTTCAATGCGCAAGATTTCTTCATCAGGCAACTGGCTGCATCTGGATCTGATCTGTTTGGTCTGAAGTTTTATGCTCCATGGGTCATGCGCCTCATCAAGCGACACTCATCTGTCAACTATCAACCTTCTGCTCGCAATCATGTGATTTTTCTACCTGAGGTTGATATGTGAGTTGAAGCTATATACCCTGAACCTACCAAGAAGCCTCTTTGTCTTCAGAATGTCGAGCACCAAAGCTTCACTCAGCCTATTGAAGGAGTTCAAGCAGCGACATGAATCTATCCTTTGGCTAGAAACACTCATCTGCCTCATCGAGCACCCACTAAAGCCACTGAAAGCACCATTGCACAAAGGCCTCGGAAGCGTTCTCGCGTTCTTAATGACCGAGAACTTCTTGTGGCCCTTCATCAGAAACAGGATAAGCATCATTTCTGGCTCAAGAGACAGATGCAAAGCCTCTTGGTGGATGTCAATCGCATTCGCAACCTTGCCACCAAGAATGCCTTTGTTGCTCATGAAACTTGCCGGCGATCATGGAAGAGTTTAACCCTGCTCAGTGCTGAAGCCGATCTTCAAGACGATGGCTTCAATGAAAGATTCCAGCTTGACTCCACTCCTCCATGGACTGCTGTCCTACGTCGTACTCCATCTCTTGAAGACTCTGAATATTCTTCCTCCGCGGCAACGATAAATGCCAGAGTGATCGATGATGAAGATGATGCTACTTCACCACCTCCTACAACTGCGCGCATCGACACTGCACCAAGTTCATCTGCACCACCACCCAACGATGACAACCCTGCTGCTTCACCTACTCATGTTGACGAGTAGATGCTCTATGTCTTCAAACCTTTTTGGTCCTTACTGACAAAAGGGGGAGAAGCGTATGAGTTGATAGTCTTCAAGCGGGTTCATATGGGCGGTTGCATTATATTTTGCTGCGTGCTTACAACTCTTGCCTTTTGAAACATTTGGTTCTCTGAGTTGTAACACCTAAACTTGATGGTCGTCTGCTACTTATTTGCTTCACTGTGATGCGATGATAAATTCCGCATGTGCGATGATAACTTCCGCACTTAGATCATTCTGCAGACGTCCATTTTTCATTATGCATGTCATTCTACTTGCTATATCAGTTCATGCATGATAAATTATCTTCATAAGTTGAAGTGGATCTCCACAAGTACAACCTGCCATGTGCATTTGCATTCCAAAAGCAAATTACTTACATGCACATCTTCAGGGGGAGCCCTTGCAACTTATGAAGACTATTTCCTATCCTTACAATTTCACATATTTATCCCCGTTGAAAACTTCAACCAGTTTGTCATCAATCACCAAAAAGGGGGAGATTGTAAGTGCATCTAGTGCCACCCCTAGTTGGTTTTGGAGTATTGACGACAAAGTTGGTTGAGGGACTAATGCGTTTGTGAGAATTGCAGGATAATGCAGGTAGTGTCCCTCATTGATTCGGTTTACCTACCGGAGATGACCCCTAAAAATGTATGAAGACATTGAAGACAATGGTGGTATGAGAAGATATTCATATTGAAGACTATGACATGAGAAGACATTGCGTGAAGACTATGGAGCGCGAAGACTGTGTGGATTCGTTGCTTCCTTTTCTTCTTTGTTGAGTCATAGGAACCACCGTACTGTTAAGTGGGGTCCAAGTGAACTAAGTCAGAGTGACTGAAGTGATGCTCAACTCAAATCCTATGTCTTCGAGCGAAGACAATGAGAGCAAACCTTATCCACAGCTGGATGAGTCAGCTTTGCTTGTAGCCCAAGTAAAGTTGACGCGTGTGTTTGAAATCTAACCGTTGGAACACGTGTCAGTTCCTTAGTGACCCAGGGTCATTTTGGACAAATCAGGTCGGGTTGCCTAGTGGCTATAAATAGCCCACCCCCTACACCATAAATTGGTGGCTGCTCAGAGTTAGTATACGGCTTTTGTCGTTTGAAGAGCAACCCACCTCGAAGCATTTGAGAGAGAGAAATCCTTGCGAGGATAAAGCCCAAACACCCAGAGCCAAAGAGTGTTAGGCATCACTGAAGTCTTTCTGTCTGTGTGACCTGAAGACTTATTACACTTGAGGACTGTGTATCCTCCAGCCGGTTAGGCGTCGCGTTCTGAGCATCCAAGAGTCATTGTGGATTGCCGGGTGAATAAAGTCTGTGAAGGTTTGGAATTCTACCTTGAAGACTTACCAGAGTGATTGGGCAAGGACTAAGTGACCTTAGCTCAAGGGGAATAAGGTGAAGACATGGTCTTATGAGTTGAATCTCAGCCTCCCTAACCAGACGTACAGTTGTCACAGCAACTGGAACTGGTCCAACAAATCCTGTGTCTTCAACAAGTGACTGGTTCTATCTCTTCCCTCCTTTACCTTGAGTTTGTCTTCATGAAGTCGTTGCTTATCTGTCTTATCTGATTGACTTCATTGCTTGACTACTATTGTGTTGGGGAACGTAGCAGAAATTCAAAAATTTTCCTACGTAACACCAAGATCTATCTATGGAGAGACCAGCAACGAGTAGAAAGGAGAGTGCATCTACATACCCTTGTAGATCGCTAAGCGGAAGCGTTCAAGTGAACGGGGTTGATGGAGTCGTACTCGTCGTGATTCAGATCACCGATGATCCTAGTGCCGAACGGACGGCACCTCCGCGTTCAACACACGTACAGCTCGACGATGTCTCCCACGCCTTGATCCAGCAAGGAGAGAGGGAGAGTTTGAGGAAGACTCCATCCAGTAGCAGCACAACGGCGTGGTGGTGATGGAGGAGCGTGGCAATCCTGCAGGGCTTCGCCAAGCACCTACGGGAGAGGAGGAGGTGTCACGGGAGGGAGGGAGGCGCCAAGGGCTCAGGTATGGATGCCCTCCCTCCCCTCCACTATATATAGGGGCAGGGGAGAGGGGGGAGGCGCAGCCTTGCCCCTTCCTCCAAGAAAGGGGTGCGGCCAAGAGGGGGGGAGGAGTCCATCCTCCCCAAGGCACCTCGGAGGTGCCTTCCCCCTTGAGGACTCTTCCCTCTAGGGTTCCCTAGGCGCATGGGCCTCTTGGGGCTGGTGCCCTTGGCCCATGTAGGCCAAGGCGCACCCCCTACAGCCCATGTGGCCCCCCGGGGCAGGTGGCCCCACCCGGTGGGCCCCCGGCACCCTTCCGGTGGTCCCGGTACAATACCGATGACCCCGAAACTTGTCCCGATGGCCGAAACAGGACTTCCTATATATAAATCTTTACCTCCGGACCATTCCGGAACTCCTCGTGACGTCCGGGATCTCATCCGGGACTCCGAACAACATTCGGTAACCACATACAAGCTTCCTTTATAACCCTAGCGTCATCGAACCTTAAGTGTGTAGACCCTACGGGTTCGGGAGACATGCAGACATGACCGAGACGTTCTCCGGTCAATAACCAACAGCGGGATCTGGATACCCATGTTGGCTCCCACATGTTCCACGATGATCTCATCGGATGAACCACGATGTCAAGGACTCAATCGATCCCGTATACAATTCCCTTTGTCTAGCGGTATTTTACTTGCCCGAGATTCGATCGTCGGTATACCGATACCTTGTTCAATCTCGTTACCGGCAAGTCTCTTTACTCGTTCCGTAACACATCATCCCGTGATCAACCCCTTGGTCACATTGTGCACATTATGATGATGTCCTACCGAGTGGGCCCAGAGATACCTCTCCGTTTACACGGAGTGACAAAATCCCAGTCTCGATCCGCATAAAACAATAGATACTTTCGGAGATACCTGTAGTGCACCTTTATAGTCACCCAGTTATGTTGTGACGTTTGATACACCCAAAGCACTCCTACGGTATCCAGGAGTTACACGCTCTCATGGTCAAAGGAAGAGATACTTGACATTGGCAAAGCTCTAGCAAACGAACTACACGATCTTTGTGCTATGCTTAGGATTGGGTCTTGTCCATCACATCATTCTCCTAATGATGTGATCCCGTTATCAACGACATCCAATGTCCATAGCCAGGAAACCATGACTATCTGTTGATCACAACGAGCTAGTCAACTAGAGGCTCACTAGGGACATATTGTGGTCTATGTATTCACACGTGTATTACGATTTCCGGATAATACAGTTATAGCATGAATAAAAGACAATTATCATGAACAAGGAAATATAATAATAACTAATTTATTATTGCCTCTAGGGCATATTTCCAACAGTCTCCCACTTGCACTAGAGTCAATAATCTAGTTCACATCGATATGTGATTAACACTCAAGGTCACATCCCCATGTGACTAACACCCAAAGAGTTTACTAGAGTCAATAATCTAGTTCACATTTACCATGTGATTAACACTCGATGAGTTCTGGGTTTGATCATGTTATGCTTGTGAGAGAGGTTATAGTCAACGGGTCTGAACCTTTCAGATCCGTGTGTGCTTTACAAATCTCTATGTCATCTCCTAGATGCAGCTACCACGTTCTATTTGGAGCTATTCCAAATAACTGTTCTACTTGGAGCTATTCTAAATTGTTGCTCCATTATACGTATCCGGTATCTCTACTCAGAGCTACCCGGATAGGTGTTAAGCTTGCATCGTCGTAACCCTTTACGACGAACTCTTTTACCACCTCCATAATTGAGAAAATTCCTTAGTCCACTAGTTACTAAGGATAACTTTGACCGCTGTCCTGTGATCCATTCTTGGATCACTCTTGTATCCCTTGACTGACTCATGGTAAAGCACACTTCAGGTGCGGTACATAGCATAGCATACTGTAGAGCCTATGTCTTAAGCATAGGGGACGACCTTCGTTCATTTCTCTCTATTCTGCCATGGTCGAGCTTTAAGTCTTAACTTCATACCTTACAACTCAGGCAAGAACTCCTTCTTTGACTGATCCATCTTGAACACCTTCAAGATCACGTCAAGGCATGTGCTCATTTGAAAGTTCTATTAAGCGTTTTGATCTATCCTTATAGATCTTGATGCTCAATGTTCAAGTAGCTTAATCCAGGTTTTCCATTGAAAAACACTTTCCAAATAACCCTATATGCTTTCCAGAAATTCTACGTCATTTCCGATCATTAATATGTCAACAACATATACCCATCAGAAATTCTATAGTGCTCCCACTCACTTCTTTGGAAATACAAGTTTCTCATAAACTTTGTATACACCCAAAATCTTTGATCATCATCAAAGCATACATTCCAACTCCGAGATGCTCACTCCAGTCCTCAGAAGGATTGCTGGAGCTTTGCATACTTATTAGCATATTTCAGGATAGACAAAACCTTCCGGATGTATCACATACAACCTTTCCTCAAGAATCGTCGAGGAAACAATGTTTTGACATCCTATCTGCAAGATTTCATAAATAATGCAGTAATTGCTAATATAATTCCAATAGACTCTTAGCATCGCTACGAGAAAGTCTCATCGTAGTCAACTCCTTGAACTTGTCGAAAAACATCTTAACGACAAGTCGAGCTTTCTCAATGGTGACACTTACCATCATTGTCTGTCTTCCTTTCAAAATCCATCTGCACTCAACAGCCTTACGACCATCGAGTTGTTCTGCCAAAGTTTACACTTTGTTTTCATACATGGATCCTATCTCGGATTTTATGGCCTTGAGCCATTTATCGGAATCCGGGCCCACCATCGCTTCTCCATAGCTCGTAGGTTCATTGTTGTCTAGCAACATGACCTTCAAGACAGGATTACTATACCACTCTGAAGTAGTACGTATCCTTGTCACCCTACGAGGTTCGGTAGTGACTTGATCCGAAACTTCATGATCACTATCATAAGCTTCCACTTCAATTGGTGTACGTGCCACAGGAACAACTTCCTGTGCCCTGCTACACACTTGTTGAAGTGACGGTTCAATAACCTCATCAAGTCTCCACCATCCTCCCACTCAACTCTTTCGAGAGAAACCTTTCCTCGAGAAAGGACCCGATTCTAGAAACAATTCATATTGCTTTCAGATCTGAATTAGGAGGTATACCCAACTGTTTTGGGTGTTCTATGAAGATGTATTTTATCCGCTTTGGGTTCGAGCTTAATCCTGAAACTTTTTCACATAAGCATCGCAGCCCCAAACTTCTAAGAAATGACAGCTTAGGTTTCTCTAAACCATAATTCATACGGTGTCATCTCAACGGAATTACGTGGTGCCCTATTTAAAGTGAATGTGGTTGTCTCTAATGCCTAACCCATGAACGATAGTGGTAATTCGATAAGAGACATCATGGTACGCACCATATCCAATAGGGTGCAACTATGACGTTTGGACACACCATCACACTATGGTGTTCCAGGCTGTATCAGTTGTGAAACAATTTCCACAATGTCTTAATTCTGTGCCAAACTCGTAATTCAGATATTCATCTCTATGATCATATCATAGATCTTTTATCCTCTTGTCACGACGATCTTTCAACTTCACACTGAAATTACTTGAACCTTTCAATAATTCAGACTCGTGATTCATCAAGTAAATATACTCAACATCTACTCGAATCATCTGTGAAGTAAGAACATAACGATATTCACTGCATGCCTCAGCACTCATTGGACTGCACACATCAAAATGTGTTACTTCCAACAAGTTGCTATCTTGTTCCATCTTACTGAAAACGAGGCTTTTCAGTCATCTTGCCCATGTGGTATGATTTGCATGTCCCAAGTGATTCAAAATCAAGTGAGTCATAACGGTCCATTTGCATGGAGTTTCTTCATGCATATACACCAATAGACATGGTTCGCATGTCTCAAACTTTTCAAAAACGAGTGAGCCCAAAGATCCATCAATATGGAGCTTCTTCATGCGTTTTATACCGATATGACTTACGTGGCAGTGCCACAAGTAGGTGGTACTATCATTACTATCTTTTGGCATGAACATGTGTATCACTACGATCGAGATTTAATAAACCATTCATTTTAGGTGTAAGACCATTGAAGGTATTATTCAAATAAACAGAGTAACCATTATTCTCCTTAAATGAATAACCGTATTGCGATAGACGTAATCCAATCATGTCTATGCTCAACGCAAACACCAAATAACAATTATTTAGGTTTAACACCAATCTCTTTGGTAGAGGGAGCGTGCGATGCTTGATCATATCAAGCTTGGAAACATTTCCAACACGTATCGTCAGCTCACCTTTAGCTAGTCTCCGTTTATTCCGTAGCCTTTTGTTTTGAGTTACTAACACTTAGCAACCGAACCGGTATCTAATACCCTGGTGCTACTAGGAGTACTAGCAAAGTACACATTAACACAATGTATATCCAATATACTTCTATCGACCTTGCCAGCCTTCTTATCTACCAAGTATCTAGGGTAATTCTGCTCTAGTGGTTGTTCCCCTTATTACAGAAGCACTTAGTCTCGGGTTTGGGTTTTACCTTGGGTTTCTTCACTAGAGCAGCAGCTGATTTGCCGTTTCATGAAGTATCCCTTCTTGCCCTTGCCCTTCTTGAAACTAGTGGTTTCACCAACCATCAACAATTGATGCTCCTTCTTGATTTCTACTTTCGCGGTGTCAAACATCGCGAATACCTCAAGGATCATCATATCTATCCCTGATATGTTATAGTTCATCACGAAGCTCTAACAGCTTGGTGGCAATGACTTTGGAGAACCATCACTGTCTTATCTGGAAGATCAACTCCCACTCGATTCAAATGATTGTTGTACTCAGACAATCTGAGCACAAGCTCAACAATTGAGCTTTTCTCCTTAGTTTGCAGGTTAAGAAAGTCATCGGAGGTCTTATACCTCTTGACACAGGCACGAGCCTGAAATCCCAATTTCAGCCCTCAAATCATCTCATATGTTTCGCGATGTTTCAAAAACATCTTTGGTGCCTCAACTCTAAACCGTTTAACTGAACTATCACGTAGTTATCAAAACGTGTATGTCAGATGTTCGCAACAACCACAGACAACGTTCGAGGTTCAGCACACTGAGCGGTGCATTAAGGACATAAGCCTTCTATGACGCAATGAGGACAATCCTCAGTTTACGGACCTAGTCCGCATAATTGCTACTATCAACTTTCAACTAATTTTTTTTTCTCTAGGAACATATCTAAACAGTAGAACTATAGCGTGAGCTACGACATAATTTGCAAAAACCTTTTGACTATGTTCAGGATAATTAAGTTCATCTTATGAACTCCCACTCAGATAGACATCCCTTTAGTCATCTAAGTGATTACATGATCCGAGTCAAACTAGGCCGTGTCCGATCATCACGTGAGACGGACTAGTCATCATCGGTGAACATCTTCATGTTGATCGTATCTTCTATACGACTCATGTTCGACCTTTCGGTCTCCGTGTTCCGAGGCCATGTCTGTACATGCTAGGCTCGTCAAGTTAACCCTAAGTGTTTCGCGTGTGTTCCGAGGCCATGTCTGTACATGCTAGGCTCGTCAACACCCGTTGTATTTGAACGTCTGAATAAAACACCCGATCATCACGTGATGTTTTGAAACAGCGAACTGTCGCAACGGTGCACAGTTAGGGGAGAACACTTCTTGAAATTGTTGTAAGGGATCACCTTATTTACTACCGTCGTTTTAAGCAAATAAGATGTATAAACATGATAAACATCACATGCAATCAAATAGTGACATGATATGGCCATCATCACTTTGCTCCTTTTGATCTCCATCTTCGGGGCTCCATGATCATCATCGTCACCGGCATGACACCATGATCTTCATCATCATGATCTCCATCATCGTGTCTTCATGAAGTTGCCTCGCCAACTATTACTTCTACTACTATGGCTAACGGTTAGCAATAAAGTAAAGTAATTACATGACGTTTAAGTTGACACGCAGGTCACAAATAAATTAAGACAACTCCTATGGCTCCTGCCGGTTGTCATACTCATCGACATGCAAGTCGTGATTCCTATTACAAGAACATGATCAATCTCATACATCACATATATCATTCATCACATCCTTTTGGCCATATCACATCACATAGCATACCCTGCAAAAACAAGTTAGACGTCCTCTAATTGTTGTTTGCATGTTTTACGTGGCTGCTATGGGTTTCTAGCAAGAACGTTTCTTACCTACGCATGAACCACAACGTGATATGCCAATTGCTATTTACCCTTCATAAGGACCCTTTTCATCGAATCCGATCCGACTAAAGTGGGAGAGACAGACACCCGCCAGCCACCTTATGCAACTAGTGCATGTTTGTCGGTGGAACCGGTCTCACGTAAGCGTACGTGTAAGGTTGGTCCGGGCCGCTTCATCCCACGATGCCGCCGAATCAAGATAAGACTAGTAACGGCAAGCATATTGAACAATATCGACGCCCACAATTACTTTGTGTTCTACTCGTGCAAAGAATCTACGCAATAGACCTAGCTCATGATGCCACTGTTGGGGAACGTAGCAGAAATTCAAAAATTTTCCTACGTAACACCAAGATCTATCTATGGAGAGACCAGCAACGAGTAGAAAGGAGAGTGCATCTACATACCCTTGTAGATCGCTAAGCGGAAGCGTTCAAGTGAACGGGGTTGATGGAGTCGTACTCGTCGTGATTCAGATCACCGATGATCCTAGTGCCGAACGGACGGCACCTCCGCGTTCAACACACGTACAGCTCGATGATGTCTCCCACGCCTTGATCCAGCAAGGAGAGAGGGAGAGGTTGAGGAAGACTCCATCCAGTAGCAGCACAACGGCGTGGTGGTGATGGAGGAGCGTGGCAATCCTGCAGGGCTTCGCCAAGCACCTACGGGAGAGGAGGAGGTGTCACGGGAGGGAGGGAGGCGCCAAGGGCTCAGGTATGGATGCCCTCCCTCCCCTCCACTATATATAGGGGCAGGGGAGAGGGGGGAGGCGCAGCCTTGCCCCTTCCTCCAAGAAAGGGGTGCGGCCAAGAGGGGGGGGAGGAGTCCATCCTCCCCAAGGCACCTCGGAGGTGCCTTCCCCCTTGAGGACTCTTCCCTCTAGGGTTCCCTAGGCGCATGGGCCTCTTGGGGCTGGTGCCCTTGGCCCATGTAGGCCAAGGCGCACCCCCTACAGCCCATGTGGCCCCGCGGGGCAGGTGGCCCCACCCGGTGGGCCCCCGGGACCCTTCCGGTGGTCCCGGTACAATACCGATGACCCCGAAACTTGTCCCGATGGCAGAAACAGGACTTCCTATATATAAATCTTTACCTCCGGACCATTCCGGAACTCCTCGTGACGTCCGGGATCTCATCCGGGACTCCGAACAACATTCGGTAACCACATACAAGCTTCCTTTATAACCCTAGCGTCATCGAACCTTAAGTGTGTAGACCCTACGGGTTCGGGAGACATGCAGACATGACCGAGACGTTCTCCGGTCAATAACCAACAGCGGGATCTGGATACCCATGTTGGCTCCCACATGTTCCACGATGATCTCATCGGATGAACCACGATGTCAAGGACTCAATCGATCCCGTATACAATTCCCTTTGTCTAGCGGTATGGTACTTGCCCGAGATTCGATCGTTGGTATACCGATACCTTGTTCAATCTCGTTACCGGCAAGTCTCTTTACTCGTTCCGTAACACATCATCCCGTGATCAACCCCTTGGTCACATTGTGCACATTATGATGATGTCCTACCGAGTGGGCCCAGAGATACCTCTCCGTTTACACGGAGTGACAAAATCCCAATCTCGATTCGTGCCAACCCAACAGACACTTTCAGAGATACCCGTAGTGTACCTTTATAGCCACCCAGTTACGTTGTGACGTTCGGCACACCCAAAGCACTCCTACGGTATCCGGGAGTTGCACAATCTCATGGTCTAAGGAAATGATACTTGACATTAGAAAAGCTTTAGCATACGAACTACATGATCTTGTGCTAGGCTTAGGATTGGGTCTTGTCCATCACATCATTCTCCTAATGATGTGATCCCGTTATCAACGACATCCAATGTCCATGGTCAGGAAACCGTAACCATCTATTGATTAACGAGCTAGTCAACTAGAGGCTTACTAGGGACATGGTGTTGTCTATGTATCCACACATGTATCTGAGTTTCCTATCAATAAAATTCTAGCATGGATAATAAACGATTATCATGAACAAGGAAATATAATAATAATCAATTTATTATTGCCTCTAGGGCATATTTCCAACATATTGTTGATTGGCTTCATACTATCTTCCATCCTGATCCTACTACCTAGCTGCTATTAGTCTTCGTACGTTAACGCTATTGCATACTTGACTATGGCTTGCTTGTTGTAGTTTATCTTCCGCTGCATATCAATTAGGTTATTTCTATTGTTTGTCTTCGAAACTTCCACGTTTTGAAGACTTTGATAAAAATCGCCTATTCACCCCCCTCTAGTCGATAACTAGCACTTTCAAGTACCCTGGGCTGAACTTGGACCAGCTACGCACCTGGCGGCAGGAGGCTGACGAGGAGCTGGAGGCGGTGCGGCCGGCTATCGTCCAGCGTGCCTCATCAATCGCCGACTTCATCGACACCAGCGCCTTTGCTCCTAAGGTGAACGAGGACGGCGTCGCGCAGCTGGAGGAATGGTTCGGGCTGAACCCGGCCGACGATGAAGACTCGGCGGAGGAAATTGACTCCAGCGATGAGGGCGAAGAGGAGGAGGAAGACGGCGAAGACGCTGTGCCGGATGTCGACGCAGCCGGCCAGCCTCAGCCTGACCGTGCCTCCAGCAATGAGGCGCGTGCGAATGCTCCGCCTGCCATCGACGACGACCAGCCCGAGACTCTCCAGCCGGCCACTCCTCCAGTCGACACCGCCGTCTCCACCAATCTTCCTGATGCTCCGGGCGCTCCCTTGGCTTGATTCGCTGTTTTTACTTTCGTGTTTGTCACTCTTTGAACAGATTTGTTATCTTTGCGCAATTCTACCCATTGGGGGTGTATTGAAACTTCGTTGAATGCCGACCTCTCGAAGGCCTTTTAGTGTAAATATTATTATGCATGCGTTTGGCTTCCATTCCTACTTGCTTTTAATCTCTCGGCTTTTTTCCTTTGCTGCCTTCCCTTGGTTGCCGCCTTCCCAGCCGGACAGCTGCTCTGCAGTCTGTGGCCGGGTAAGGAGTTCAGCCGTCTGGGAAGGCAAGTACTCAAGCTTTCTTAGATTGTAGCAGGGTAGGAAGGAAAGCCGGCCGGCCTACTGCTTCGACAGCCGGTTGGCGTGAGGGGAGCCGGCTTGTGTTATGTAAGTTCGTTAGTCCTTAGCCATTTTTCGTGTGGACATCCTTTTCGCCTTTGGCTCTTGCTAGTCGGGCAGCCGATTCTTCGAGCTATGACTTTCGCAAGAGAGGGCTTGGGTGCCGGCACATTACTTGTCTGACTGCAGGTAGAACTTGTACATAACTTAAGGCGGCAAGTCCCCAGGCCGACTAGTCAAACCCGATGCTAGACGAAGAAAATAAATGTAGTGGCGTAACCATGGGTATGATACCCGGCATACATAGATAAAATATGGTAGTCCCTGAGAGCTCCTCGGGGAGCCTGTTGTCTCATACTTAATACAAAAGGTAGCGTGATACATACTGCATTTCAACTGTAAAATCTTCGGGGAAGATTGGCATTCCACGGATGCTCCGACTCCTTGCCGGAGTCGTCTCTCTTGCGCGCCTTCGGCTTCTGCGTGTCTATTAGGTAGTAGGAGTCGTTTCCCCAAGCCCGGCTGATGACGAAGGGGCCTTCCCAAGGAGCCGAGAGCTTGTGCTGGCGGCTGTTCGCTGTATCAGCCGGAGCACAAGGTCTCCCTCTTGGAAAGCTTTTGGCTTGACCCTCCGACTGTGGTAACGGCAGACCTTGCTGGTAGATGGCAGACCGGCTGAGGGCTAACAGTCGGCTTTCTTCCAGCAAGTCGACGCTGTCTTCTCGTGCTTCCTTGGCCTCCGCCTCCGTGTTCATGGTGACCCGAGGTGAGTCGAACTCGATGTCAGTTGGGATGACAGCCTCGGCACCATATACAAGGAAGAAGGGGGTGAAGCCGGTTGACTTGTTTGGGGTAGTGCTTAGACTCCAGAGGACGGCCGGCAGCTCGTCGAGCCAGCAGCCGGCTGAATGCTCCAGTGGCACGACCAATCGGGGCTTGATACCGGAGAGGATGAGGCCGTTTGCTCGCTCGACCTAGCCGTTTGACTGTGGGTGGGCAACGGACGCTAAGTCCAGTCGGATGCCCTGTGTCGCGCAAAAACGTGCCAGTGCTCCCTTGGCAAAATTCGTGTCGTTGTCGGTGATGATGCTGTGTGGTACTCCATACCGGGTTGTAATGTCTGCGATGAATGTCACCGCAATCGGCCCATTCAGTTTCTTGATTGGCTTTGCTTCAATCCATTTGGTAAATTTGTCCACAGCGACAAGCAGATGTGTCATGCCGCCGCGCGCCGTCTTGAATGGGTCGACCATGTCCAGCCCCCAGACAGCAAAAGGCCAAGTGATGGGGATGGTCTTGAGTGCAGAAGCAGACATGTGTTGCTTGGAGCCGAAGACTTGGCACCCTTTGCAGTGTTTGACTAGTTCCTTGGCATCCTCCAAAGCAGTCGGCCAGAAAAATCCATGGCGGAAGGCCTTGGCGACGAGCGCCCTGGAGGCGGCGTGGTGGCCGCATTCGCCTTGGTGGATGTCTTCGAGGGTTGCTATGCCTTTCTCTGGCTCGAAGCAGCGCTGGAAGACTCCGGTAGCACTACGCCGAACTAGCTCTCGGTTCATTATTGTGTAAGCTCCAGCTCGGCGTTGGACTTGTCTTGCCGAGATCTCGTCAGTCGCCAGCTCTCCGTTTATCAGAAAACGGAGGATGGGCTGAGCCCATGATGGAGCTGTGACTTCTTCAATTGCCAAAACGGCTACTGCAACCAAGGTGGGCGGGCTGGGTTGTGAGGAGTTGGAGTGGGCCTCCGCCTGCTGTGTTGCTGCAGTCCCCGGGTCGGGTTCGACTATGGCAGTCCCCGAGCCGGCTGCCGAAGTCCCCGGGCCGCCTGCTTGGTCCCCGAAGTCAGATCCGACTGCGTCGGGGTCAGGCGTCACGAAGAGGAACTGGATTCCGGAGATGGCTTGACAGATGGCTTGAGGAGGTGTTGGAGGGCGACGCCGGTTGGTATAGCTTGCCGGGTGGAGCCTATTCGTGCCAAGGCATCTGCTTGTTCGTTGTCGGCCCGTGGCACATGAAGGAACTCGCACCCCTCGAAGTATCCGTTGATCTGCTGAACGAGGAAACAGTAGCTTGCCATGTTTGCATCCTTGGCGTCCCAGTCGCCAGATGACTGCTGAACCACCAAGTCCGAGTCGCCATAACACAGGATCCGGCGGATGCCGAGTTCCTTGGCTAGCCGGAGCCCGTGTATGAGCGCCTCGTACTTGGCCACATTGTTGGAGGCGGCAAAGTGGATTTGCAATGTGTATCTGAGTTTGTCGCCCTTGGGAGAGGTGAGGACGATGCCGGCTCCCAAGCCGGTGCGCATCTTGGATCCGTCAAAATGCATCCTCCAATGAGTGGAGTCGGGGGCTGGTGGCAGGTACTGGGTCTTGGCCCAGTCGACGAGGAAGTCGGCCAATGCTTGGGACTTGATGGCGGTGCGGGGCTGATAGTAGATTGTGTAAGGAGCCAGCGCAATGGCCCATTTCGCCACTCAGCCGGATGCATCCCGGCTGCCTATGTTCTCGGCAAGCGGGGCAGTGCATACGACCATGATGGGATGTTCTTGAAAGTAGGGCTTGAGTTTCTTGGAGGCAAAGTACACACCATAGCACATTTTCTGGTAGTGCGGGTAGTTCTGCTTTGAGGTGGACAATACTTTGCTCAAATAATATACTGGCCTCTGGACTAGCTGAGCTCGGCCTTCTTCTGGACGTTGGACCACGATGACTGTGCTGACCACCTGGCTGGTGGCGGCAATGTAAAGGAACATGGGCTCCTTCTCAGTTGGGGACGCCAAGACAGGCGGTGTGGACAGCATCTTCTTCAGCTCGTAGAAAGCTTGGTCTGCCTGGTCATTCCACTCAAAGTGAGTAGACTTCTTCATGAGTCGGTAGAGGGGGAGTGCCTTTACTCCGAGCCGGCTCATGAAGCGGTTCAAGGATGCCAGGCATCCTGTGAACTTTTGGACGTCTCGCAGCTTGGTAGGGGTCTTCATTCTCTCTGTGGCCTTGATCTTCACTGGGTTGCATTTGATGCCGCGTTCAGAGACCAGGAAGCCTAGAAGCTGGTCGGCTGGTACCCCGAACATGCACTTCTCCAGGTTGAGCTTGATCTGAAACCGACGCAAATTCTCAAAGGTCTCCTCGAGGTCTTCCAGCAGGGTGCCTCGCTTCTCCATCTTCACCACGACATCGTCTACGTAGACGTGGGCATTTCTGCCGAGTTGCTTGAGGAGGCATTTTTGCATGCAATGCTGAAAGGCGGCACCGGCATTTCTCAGGCCGAATGTCATGGTCAGGTAGCAGAAAGCTCCGAATGGGGTGATGAAGGCGGTCTTCAAGCGATCAGCTGGGTCCAACTTTATCTGGTGGTAGCCTGAATAAGCATCCAAAAAACTCAACAGCTCGCATCCGGCTGTGGAGTCTATCACTTGGTCAATCCTTGGCATGGCAAATGGATCTTTAGGGCAGGCTTTGTTGAGGCTGGTGTAGTCAATACACATGCGCCATTGCTTGTTTTTCTTCAACACTAAGACTGGGTTGGCCAGCCATTCGGGAAAGAACACTTCCATAATGAATCCGGCTGCTAGGAGCCGGGCTATCTCTTCACCGACAACTCTTCTCTTCTCTTCTGACAGGCGGCGCAAGGGCTGCCAGACCGGCTTGACGTTAGGTCGGACGTGTAGCTTGTGCTCGGCGAAATCCGTCGGAACACCCGGCATGTATTTGGGAGACCATGCAAAGATGTCCAGATTCTCACGGAGGAAATCGGCGAGCTCGCCTTCTTATTTGCTGTCAAGGCCTGTGCCCATGACAGCGTACCTCCCCGGGTGCTCCGGGTCTAGGGGTATCTTCTTTGTCTCCTTGGCCGGCTGGAAAGAACCTTGAGCTTCACATTCTTCGGGGTCAGGAGACAGGGCCGGCTGCTTGCCAGCCAAGGCCACAACTCAATTCAGCATCTTCTTTTCTTCGGTGATCACGAGGGACTCGGCCAGCCGGCTGCTGGCTGCTGCACACTCAGAAGACTTCTTATCATCTCCGGCTATGGTGATAATGCCCTTGGAACTCGGCATCTTCATCTTGAGGTAGGCGTAGTGGGGCACAGCCATAAACTTGGCCAACGCTGGTCGGCCAAGCAATGCGTGGTACCGGCTCTCCAAGTCCACTACCTCAAACCATATTGCCTCTCGGCGGAAATGATCTTTGCCCCCAAAGAGGACATCCATCTTGATCTTGCCGATTGGTGTGAGCAGGACATGCCGGGTACGATGCCATGGAACACAGTCCGGCTTGGCATGAGTTGCTTTGGCTTGATGTTGAGCTTCTCCATTGTATCTCGGTACAGTATGCTGATACTGCTCCCGCCATCTATCAGCACGCGGGAAAAACGGGCAGCACGCCTTTCTGTCGCCAGGGTGGCATCCAAAACCAAGGCATAGGAGCCAGGAGACGGCATCACCTCTGGGTGGTCATCCCGGCTCCAGCTGATGGGCTTCTCTGACCAGTGCATAAACTCGGGGTTACTGGAGGCGACCGCATTGACTTCTTGCTGCTGTCGGCGCCGGGTGCGCCGATCTTCTGTCTGGCTAGTGAACACGATGTAGGTGGCTTGCTCATCGGTGAACTCGTCTTGGATGGCTCCGACTGCTGGTCGGGCGGTCGGCTGCTGCGGCGCAGGAGGCGGCTGGCCTGCAGGCGAAGGCGGCAACAGCCCCTCGCCCTTGGAGATTCGGGTGAGCCAATGGCACTTCCGAGTTGTGTGGTTGGACAGCTTCGTGCCGCTGTGGAACTTGCAGGGGGCGTCGAGAGTTTGCTCATAGGAGAAAGCCGGCTGCCAAGCCGGCCTGCCGCCCTTCTGCTTTTTGGGAGCCGGCCGTCCTTCAGGCTGCTCTTCTTCGACCGTAGCCACCTGCCGGCTGGTGGAAGGCAGCATAGGGGCCTTGCGTTTGTGGTCGCTTTGATACGGGCGCCGGCTTGATTCTCCAGCCGTCGTCTTGGGAGCCGGTGCCAGCACTTTTCCAGAGGCGTCTACCCGGAGCTCAGTCTTCATTGAAGAGTCGGCCGTGGCATACTTGTCCACGATGATCAGCAACTCGTGGAGGGTAGCCGGCTCGTCGCAGAGGAGTTGGTGCTTGAGGAGGGTGCCCTCTCTACACCCGGCAGTGAAGTACTCTATGGCCTGAACCTCGTGCACCCCTTCGCAGGAGTTGCGGAGCTCGGCCCAACGCGTGAGGTAGTCACAGGTTGATTCATTGGGCCCTTGTATGCACAAGAAGAGCTGTCGGGGCTTGGGAGCCCGTTTGTAGGTGCTGGTGAAGTTGCATATGAAGGCTTCGGTGAAGTCCAGCTAGCTGTTGATGCTGTAAGGCTTGAGGCTGTTGAGCCAGGTGCGCGCCGTGCCTTGGAGCATCAGGGGGACATATTTCATGGCAACGCGTCTGTTGCCGTTTGCTATGCGAACTGCGGTGGAGTAGTCGATCAACCAATCTTACGGCTTCACGGAGCCGTTGTATTTGGGCGTGTCTCTTGGGAGCGAGAACCCTTTGGGAAAGGGCTCGTCGCGGATGCGGGGGCCGAAGCAAGATGGGCCGACATCATCTTCTTCTTCCAGGGCCAGGGATCGTGCGAGGCGTTCGATCCGGTGGCGGGCATCATTCTCGCCGACTCCTTCGCGGTGACCAAGTCGGCCGCTGAGAGTCGGATGCTCGACAGGCGACGGGGTGTGATACCTTTCCCCGCGAGGTGGAGGAGGAGGCGGGTCGCCTCGTTGTTCCACACCTCGGGGACGGCCTTCAGCGTCGCGCTCGATGGTGATTCGAGTCCGGCTGCGGCTAGCAACCGGCTCCTTCTCTTGTCTTGTGCGGGCGCCACCCGCAGTCGGC
>NC_041387.1:404477982-404515512 GCF_002162155.2 Triticum dicoccoides
CTTCCAGCTCGGACGCCGGCTTCGTGCCGCTCTGCGGCTGCATCGATCAGCTGTTGGATGCGTCTGGTCATGTACGGGAGCTCGTCGGCCCCCAGTCCATTTAGCTCGTCTACGATCGACTGGGCGGCGCATAGATTCTCGAGGGGAGTGGCGTAGACTGGGCGGTCCGCTCCCAGCATGCTGGCGATGGCCGCGCCGCGCTTCTTGACGACGCCGACTCGGCTTGGCCCTTCTGGAGGCGGCGTGCCGAAGGCAGCGCGGTCGACTTCGTGCTGGTGGGCTTCTGTGAGACATCTCATGGAGGCAATCCTCTGGCCCTCCGCAAGGAGGGCAAGGCGGCGTGCCACCAGCGTCTCAGCGTCAGCGTCCGCCAGGATGGGGGCGGACAGATCGTGCAGCGTAGCCTGCAGGGCGTCGCGGGCGTTCTCGTCGGAGGTGACGCCGTGGCTGATGACCAGCACTTCGGTGACGGTGCTGCCGCCACTGTCGGCTCGAGGAAGAGGGTCGTCGACGATGATCACGTTGGTGGGAAAGGCATCGAGCGATGCCGTGTCGGAGTCGACAAGCATCGGGTCGGTGGAGCCGACCGACTCCAAGTCCGCGGTAGGCTCGCCGGAGACGTGGAGTTGGTCGAGGAGGATGACGAGGCGGTTCTCGGGGCAGCTTGTGCCCGCGTCGGACGCGGGCTCGTCTGAGATGCGAGTCTCACCAAGAAGTTCGGCAAGGCAGCTCGCCGCGCAGGCGTCATCGACGCTTTGCAGCGCGTCGGGGCAAGCGCCATCGGGCGTGCCGGGCTTGCTACGCTCACTGGGGAGGAAAAGGGTTCCCGTTCAGAGCAGGTCTCCGGACGACGGTGCACCTAGCCCCACGGTGGGCGCCAAATGTCGGGTGGTAGGTGCGACATATGCCAACGGATGGCTTATCATTGTTGGAGCCAGTAAGACATTGTCGGTGCCTGGAAACGGGATAAGGCGAAGACATGCACGCCGGCGGATCTTACCCAGGTTGGGGGCTCTCCTTGGAGATAATACCCCTACTCCTGCTTTGCGGGGTCTCCGCATGATCACTAGATCGATAAGACGCTACAAGAGGCTCCTTGAGATGTTCGGTGGGAGGAGGAAGAAGGGCAAGGCTAGCTCTCTCCTCTCCTTATGGTGGTGTCTAGAACTCTATGAGATCAACCCTTTGCATGGGTTTCCCCGGGGGTTTATATAGGCCTACACCCCGGGGGTACAATGGTAATCCGGTTGGTCGTGGGTCCAGGCCATCAGCGTCTGCATCCACCGGCTTCTCCGCCGGCTACTTGGGCCCGCCGACTGGTGGATCCCGCCGGCTGCCGGCCCATTGGTCGATAGGCCGGCCCCACCGCTTGGGGGGGGGGGTCTTGTCGGGGCGGGTTACTGTTGCCTCGCCTCTGATGACGAGGGCTTTGTCGAGGTAAGCATGGCTATAGTGCCGCCGCCTTGCGGGCTCTCACTGTAGCCTTACCTCGTCTTGTCCGCTTAATGGTGCGCGCGCCCCGAGGAGGGGAGCAAGCCGGCTATAGGAAGCCGGCCCGGCCTCAGGCCGGTTGGGGGAGGTCAGGCCGCCTTCGGATGTCTCTCTGCCCGAAGGGGCCCGCCGCCTGCGGGCCGTACTGGCGACCCGTCGTGGATGGCGTCATAGTCCGCATGGCAACAGTGCCTCGCCGGACAGGAGATGGTCGCCCTGTACGGCGTACTGTAGCAATGCGTGTTCCGGGATTCGGGGGTGACAGGGGCCACTTTAGCCACGCCCTGTCCCGTCACCGTTATGGAGGGTGGACTTTTAGGGCGCGGCCCACGGCCGTCTGCCAGGGGCCGGCTTCTTGGAGTCGGTCCTTCAGGGGCCGGCTTCTTGGAGTCGGTCCTTCAGGGTCTGGCTTCTTGGAGTCGGCCCTATCCGGGCGTCCTCCAAAGGCTCTTTATGGCCGGGCCGCCTTCCGCCAGCCGGCCCATGTGATAGCCGGCCGGAAGAAGGCGGCCCCGTGTCCTGGTTGCTTCAGGGCTCGGTCGGCCCATTGTTTTTTCTGAGGGCCAAAGGGAGCCGGTAAGGCTATCCGTGGTCATTTACTCCGACACCTATTTTTCTCCAAAGACTTATTATGTCAATTTACATTCCGTGCTTACTTTGAAGGCGGCCGAGCAAACCCGGACCCCCATGAGTTATATTGGGTTGGCCATGTAGGACGGTCCTTGAGGTTTGGTCTTTTTTGTCTACCTTTTATTCCATGTTTTACTTACCTGTTTATTTTATATTATTTTATTTTTATTTTACAAAATTCATGAATGTTTTTCAGTTTTGGGAACATAATTAATTGTGAACATATTTTAAAAATCCATGATTTTTTAATTTTGAAAACATTTTAAAAAATATGTGAACATTTTTTAAAATTTGTGACTATTATTAAAAATCATGAACAATTATAAAACTCGTGAACATTTTTTTGAAATTCGGGAATATTTTTTCGTAATGATGAAGAATTTTTAAATTTATGAACATTATTTAAATTCAAGAGTGTTTTTAAAATTGTGGATATTTTTGGAAATTCACAAAAAATACATTAATATTTTTTTTTGAAAAATGCTTTAATGGGATGTGGGTTCCGATACTGTCATGCGGGACTGATGACCCTACGAGACCCTTACATGTAGGGTCCACTTCGAGGAAATTTTTTTGGAGCTCTCCTATGCCTCTACTGCTAGGGAGCTTAACTGTAAGGATTACCCGGGGCACGTGGACGAGAGCAAAGCTACGAGGCGCCGTACGCTAAAAGCATGTATGGGCACGTCTGTTGTGGTCGTTTCCAAGAAAGATTTCAGGTTTATACTTCATTTAAGTGTCCTCCGTACGCTGAGAAAGTTCACAAGTTTATTTCATTTCACTGTCCTTTGTGTACAGAGAAAGGTTACAACTCACAAGTGAGCCTTGGGAAAAATTGACACACAACCGAATAAAGTCTAAGCAGCAAGCACCTTTTACACACAGGAGATCGAGGCTCCTAGCATGGAGAAAATCCAGATTAGTGCTTTTGTAATATCACATTTTACAAGACCCCATGTCCTACAAATCCTATCACGCTACCTACTTTTATTGCCTTCTCTGCATGCATCACCCCAACCCACGAAACAAGAACGACCTGTGAGTACGTGTTAGCACTTAGCAGACAGTTAGTCACAGCGAGGCAGTGCATGCATGGATCACAACCTCGCCCCGGTGCTGGAGAGCAGCAGCCCGCACGGCTGAGACTGCCCACTGAACTGCAGCATGTCGAAAGGGTCCCTCGTCGCGTCGAAGCCATTGGTGATCCAGGGCTCGCTATGGTGGTGCCGGTGGTGCTGGTGCAGAACATCCTCCAGGCCCAGGGCGGCATCGTGGAGGTGCAGCTGGTGCAGCAGCCCATGGTCCTGTGGCTGTGGGTTCGCCTCGCCTGATCAGACACAAGAAACAAAAGTAAGAGTGAGATGATGGGAGGCTACGGCCTTAGGACGGAACCAACCAACAAACACCTGGTGGGAGAACACTGACCACCTTGAGGAGGAAGGCCCGGGATCTGCGTGCTCGCTGGACCCGGCGGCGCCGGCGCTGTCGGCGACTGGTCGGCGCACTGCGACTGCACCTTGAATTCCACGATACGGCCGGGGAACTTGTAGGCATCTTGCTGCAACTTCACCACCAGCGCCTGCATGCAACGCGACGCTGTTATGTTTACGAACGATCCACGCATTGTTCTTGAGACAGAGACGTCTCTGTCCGAAACGAAGTGTTTTCAGATGTTTTAACCACCTTCTGCGTCGCGGTGAGGGCGTTCAAGGAGAAGCAGTTGCTCCCAACCACCACCCCGATGATTTCATGGATGCAGTTGAAGAGCAGGATGATCCCGTGCCCGCTGCAGTAGGAGTAGAGCTTGTCGTCCAGGACGCACTCCCGGGCATGCTCCACGGTTGACTCCCACATTTTGTTCGACATCCCACTGCCGAGCAACTGAAAATGGCACACGTGATGAGAATATATAGTTTGTAGAGTACGTGGAACTCTGTAGAAAGAGGCAGGGCAGGTTCTTACGCCGCGCAGTCCATATTGATCCATCACCAAGTTCCTGAGGAAGTCCTGAACGGTGTGTATGCCAAAGTCAGCGAGCTTCTTGTGGAAAACACCGTCTTTCCCAATCTTCTCCAAACGCCATACGTCGTCAGCCAACGCGGGAGGGTGATGCTTCTTGTAAACTGAAAAATAAAAATTCAACCAGTCAGTTAGACTACAAGGAAAAAAAAACATTGCGTTTGGTGAAAATATGTAATAATCACAAACCTTCACCACGGTGATCCTTCACCAGGAAGGGGTTGCTGACAGCCTCCTGCACCCTCTCTTCGATGGAGCTGGCGCGAGACATCCTCGCGCCGAGCCTAAACTTCCTGCTTCTGATCCAGCTGGAGTTGTCCGTGAAGGAGATGTCCCGGACAGAGGCCACGCCTTTCTCGAGCACAATGACCACCTCACCGGACAGCAGTGGCCTCTTGCCTTCTCTCTCGAAGACTATGCTCTCGCTGAACTCCTTCTCGGTGTGCTCAAGGCGCTCGTCGGCGTTGAAGTCGCCATCAAGGACGAGGAGCTCCATCTTCATGGAGGACAAGGGGCCTGAGGTGATCAGCTGGTTGTTGACGGCGTCAGTGAGAACAATTCGAAGTGGCTGCTTGTTCTCTGCTTCCACCCTGTTGCCCGTGAAAAGGGTCTGAGGCAGGTTGCCCTGGAACTGCAGCTTGTATCTTTTACTGCTCGTCTTTAACTGAAGCGGAATCCTGAGTAATGCAGAGCAGAAATTTAGTCAGTAAAACAGGAAGGAACCTATAAGTTAACACTTTCGGCCAAAGTAGAATTAGCAGCCCTATAAAGTTTAAAAAGGAACTACCGCTACTGCACTGCCTAATGTTAGTAACAACCATATGCTGGCAATTTAAAGGGTTTTCAACAGCATTACGAGCAGTATATTCAGGTCCATATTGTTTGTCGCGACTTCAAAATCGCAAATTCAGGCAGTGAAAAGGTCTTCAGAGTTATATCTGCTCCATATTATTGTTGCTACGCTAGTAGTGTTTCAGTAGTAACCTTGTATAGCATGTTAATGAAGCATGTAACTGCACACAGAACATTGAATCACTAAACACAGTTATTATTTGGAGTAGTATTTAGGCGCTAACCTGTGCGCCGAATCGATGTGGCGGATAAGAACATTGTGCACTTCTTCCTGCACCTGAATTCGCAGCAGAGTCAGCACATTACTACCGAAGAAGCGAGTTCTGCAGAGTAAACAAACATGAAGAGAAATGTGCTTACAACTCTGCGCAGAAACGGCTCCAGCTTGGGCAGATGCTTCTGCATGTACTGCGCGCCAATGGCCTCCTGCATCGAGCTACTGCTGCACAGAGCAAAAGGTACCAAGCATCGTCAGAACCAAGCAAACTCAAAGCCTGACACCATTCTGTGGAGAACCAATAATGCACTCACTTGAGAAGCGTTCGCCGGCGCTTGGCGTCCGGGGAGGCGAGCTCCTCCTCGTCGCCGTCCACCACCTCCTCCTCCACGATGTCCAGGACCCTCTTCAAATCCATCACGGACTTGACTTGCCTAAGCTCACTTCACTAGCTAGCTTCACCTGAGGTGAGTGAGGTGCGTGGGCGGCGTAGGAGTCTGAGCTGGCTGTGCAAGTGATGACCACGTACGTACGTGGGCTATAAATAGCGGCGGCAATGAGCAGAGGAAGCAGCGCCGAAGCTTCTCTCCCCCTCCCCACAGGGTGGTGGCGGGTCGGTCTCGTCAAGGACACGCTCCCCTCGCCGGCAAGCCAAAAGACCGTAAAGCCTCATCAGAATCCCTAGAAATGCCAAGATTCGGCTCGGGCACGCCCACCCACCCGGGGCTTTGGGCCTTTTCCTCCTCGCCCCTCCTCCCTCCCCTCCTCTCTTTCAGTGCCCGTCGACAAAAAGGGCGCGGAATTTTGTCAGAAAGCGGCAAAGCGGCGAGGCGAGCCGTGCATGCATGGAGATCATGGAGATGATGATGGTGGTGGAGCTGGAGATGGGCTAGCGCTCGCCCGGCGCGTGCATCGAGAGGCGTGCCGGCGTACGTACGTGGTGGTGGTGGTGGTGGTGGCCGGTGCATGGCTGGATATCGATCGGAGAAGCTTCCGGGAAGCAGGCGGAGCTCTAGCATGGCGATGGGAGAGGCGGGGCGCGTAGGCTTTCGGGGACGAAAGATGGGTACAAAGGCCAGCTTTCCGCCGGGAGGGGGGAGCTGCTGCCCTTCTCTCGGGTGCTCGCCTGCTCGGACGGGGAAGAAAGGAGGAGCAAAGCAGAGCTAGGAGAACAAAGCGAAGAATTTATTCTCCTCCAAGCTCATGCTCCTGCTTTGCGTTGCGTTCGTGTGCCTGTGGGGAGACGAGACGAGAGAGGAAAAAATTGAAATGGAGTGGACTTTGTCCATTTCCTTTTCTCTCCTTGTCCTCTTCGTCCGATCCGTCTCGCTTATCTGTAGAATCAGCTGAAAGGACTTTCCCGGTTACTGAACGAATGATGAATTGTTTAGATATCTATTCATCATTTCTTCTCCACTGTCCTTGTCTTCTTCGTCCGGTCCATCTCGCTCATCTGTAAAATCAATTGAGAGGACTTTACCCCGGTGATTGAGTGAATGATGAAATGTACAGTTATGAGTTCATCATTTCTTCTCTACTGGGCCGTCGAGTAGCACTGACTTGAAAATCACGGTCGCATCTGGTCTTATTTATCTCTGGCGCGCAGATACGCAGCCAACCATATGCCGTAGGAGGACGGACAGAAGAGCGGATTTTCCATTCTCGCCCGAATTCCCGAAAAGGAATCCTAGAAAGCGAGATATCCGGGTTTCTGCAGGCACCCTCCCCTGCAGAGCAGCTGCAGGATTAGATTACGAGGTATGTGGCTCTGCCTCTGGCTCTGGTGTGGGGGTCAGTCGGTCAGCTCTACCGTCGCCTTTGCTGGCCCCTAGAAAAAGCGGCTTATTACATCATGCTTGCTCCGGCCCTTTATTGTCACTGCTGCTATCTCCAAATCTCCCAGAAAGCACCCACCTCCCATGCATGTGAGGGGGGCGAAAGCCGGCTTTAGCATACGATGCTGATGCTCTCAGTCCCAGCGAACTTTGGGCGTGTGCGCGCGCCATGTCCCTAGCTACTACTCACGTATCGGTATGGTGGTATCCGAGGCAGCCGTCTGCTTCTCAGGATTTCTCTTCGAGGTTAGGATTAAGGAGACAATTGGTCACACAGATGCTGCCGTGTGTTAGAAATATAGTACTATTTGGGTTTCAGTTATAGATAACATCAACAAGTCTCCCTCCTTATTGTACACAATATACACCCCCATATCGATACAACACAACATCAGAAATATTTCATCATATAATTTAAGGACCGGACTAACCGACGATCGTTATGTGTATAGCGATAGATATCAACAATTCCCACATCGCGATGCCGAGCAGTCACGTGCTACAAACTTGGCCCACCACGACCCCGCACCACCAGCACTCGAACCAAAGCCGAGCAATTAACCCCCCACGCCGCCCACACCACCACACCCTTCTTTGTCTCTTACCCCCGACGCAAGAAAGGATTTCTTATCAGCTTCAGCAACCGCCAAAATTCTCGTCTCCCAATCCAGAAGCTACTTCACCACCATGATGGGTTTCTCCGAAGATCCCAAAAATCTCTCTTCTCTCCATCCTCTAAAGAGCACAGTTATCAGCACTTAATCATAAAACTTACCAGGGGAGAATTTTTCTTGGGCATAGATAATTCAAAAAAAGAACATATTGCGTTCAGATGTGGGTTGTTGTTGGTATATGGACCGGTGGATCGCGCTCGATCTGTCGAGTTCTTAGGTGAGCTCTACACAAAAATTCAAGCAGTGACATGCCCTTTTGGGATCGCTGGGATTTTAACTTAATCCGAGGGGCAACGGGTAAGAGCAATCTTCATATAAATAATCAAAGGAGTGTAGATATGTCTAATGATTGGGTTGTGGAACTCGAGCTAATCGAGCTCCATATGATTGGCACTAGGTTCACTTGGTGGAATAACCGGGACGACCTGGGGCGGTGCGTCCTGGATAGGGCGTTTGTGTCTACCAATTGGGAGAGCAAGTTCCTGAGGTGCTCTCTCACGCCAGAAATCCGCCTGGGATCCAATCATTGTCCTCTAATCCTATGTTTTGATGAAATACCATGACAATCATCGAAAAGGTTCTTCTTCGAGAAACAATGGTTACTACAACCGGGATTTGTGGACTACGTAGTGGATATCTGGTTGCGGGCTAGGTCGCGCCCGCCGCATTGTTACAGTCCTTTTTTGTTATTCCTTGGACATGTGGCAACATTGTATTCGACAACTTCGACATAACCGAGGGGATGGGTGGGGGTCAATGTGGGGAGCGCTCTAAAAGCCCGCAAGCAGACACTTGCTCGCTAAGCTGGTAGATTTAGACTCCATAGCTGACACCGGGGGGGATCACCCATGATGAGTGGGCTCGAAGATATGCAATGGAGGGCGAGATGATTTTCATTCTTAGGTGTGAGGAAATGTATTGGCAGTAGCGGGGCCAACAAAAATGGGTGGTGGAAGGGGATGTTAGTGGTGAGTTCTTTCATGTCGTGGCCAATGGGAGAAGGCGTCGATGCATGATTCATTTCTTTCAGGATGATTTGGTGATTATTTCGGATGAGGGTGAGCTTCGATGACATATTTATGGTTTCTATCGAGATCTTCTCGGATTTGGTATCCGCCCCCGTCGGCTCTCGTCCGGTCTATGATTCGGATGTGGTATATTATTTTCTATAATTATCTGTTTCAATTAGTGTTTATGACAATTATGCCGACCAACATGACATAGATGTTTTATCTAGAAGGTATGTGAACCGGAAATTCCAACCGACCCTCTTGTCGTGAGGTTAAATTTGGTTGAAAAAGAAAATAATTATTTAAAAGAAAAATTGAAAAAAAATTGAAGATGAGAAGTTGAAATTGGAGTTGTATGTTGCCGATGTCATCGGCGATCACAAGATCCAGATGAATGGAATGCGCTCGAAGATTAGAAAGATTAGAAAATATGCCATTGATAATGAGGCTTGGTATGATTATGCTGTTCGATCAATTGTTACCTTAGTTGCGATTATGATCGCATTTGTTGTTGCATTTAAATATTTTACATAGTTGTATGTTAGTTCCAATGTATGTTTTAATTAGATGCTCTAGAGAGCTGTAAGTTGTTCTATGAGAACTATATATGAACTTTATGTATTTATTTTTCCAGTAATAGCATTTTATCACTATTGTACTTTGGTTTTAATGTGGTGATGAACTTGCACTAATTTGGTCACTTCTCTATTTATGATGTTCTGTAATGGTTTTGATACACTTAATTATATAATGCACACAGATGAACCGGCAATGGATGTACGTGGACCGACGCACCTCCAAGTACATTGATGGCCTGCATAATTTTCTCCAAGTGGCTGAGGCAAATAAGCAGAATGATTTTGTGTATTGTCCATGTACTGTCTGTGGGAATACGAAGGATTAATCTTCCCCAAAAACCCATCACTTTCACCTGCTTGAGAAGGGTTTCATGCCACATTATAATATTGGACCAAGCACAGAGAAAGAGGGGTTATGATGGAAGACAATGAAGAAGAAAAGGGTGATGACAACTATCCTATGTTCCCTGAATACGGTGATACTGCAACGGGGGACGCTGAAGATCAAGAGGCACCATATGTGCCCGATGATGATCTTCGCTGGGTCATTGTTGATGCACAGAGAGAATGCAAAAGTGAAAGGGAGAAGTTGAAGTTCGAGCGCATGTTAGAGGATCACAAAAAAAGGTTGTACCCAAATTGCGAAGATGACAACACAAAGCTCGGTACCACACTGGAATTGCTGCAATGGAAGGCAGACAATACTGTATCTGACAAGGGATTTGGGAAGCTACTGAAAATAATGAAGAAGAAGCTTCCAAAGGATAATGAATTGCCAGACAGTACGTACGAAGCAAAGAAGGTTCTCTGCCCTCTAGGATTATAGGTGCAAAAGATACATGCATGCCGACTGCATCCTCTATCACGGTGAGGAGACGAGAATTTGAACGCATGCCCGGTATGTGGTGCATTGTGGTATAAGATCAGACGAGATGACCCTGGTGATGTTGAGGGCGAGCACCCCAGGAAGAGGGTTCCTGCCAATGTGATGTTGTATGCTCCTATAACGCTACGGTTGAAATGTTTGTTCAAAAACAAAGAGCATGCCAAGTTAATGTGATGGCACAAGGAAGACTGTAAGAAAGACAGGAAGTTGAGAGCACCCGCTGATGGGTCGCAGTGGAGAAAAATTGAGAGAAAGTGGGGGACTTTGTAGGTGATGCAAGGAACATATGGTTTGGTTTAAGTGTAGATGGCATTAATCCTTTTGGGGATCAGAGCAGCAATCATAGCACCTGGCCCGTGACTCTATGTATCTATAACCTTCCTCCTTGGTTGTGCATGAAGAGGAAGTTCATTATGATGCCTGTGCTCATCCAAGGCCCTAATCAACCCGACAAGGACATTGATGTGTACCTAAGGCTGTTAGTTGAAGAACTTTTATAGCTGTGGAATGGAAAAGGTGTACGTGAGGGGGATGAGCACAAACAGCAGGAATTTGACCTACAGCTATTGTTGTTTGTCACCATCAATGATTGGCATGCTCTTAGTAACCTTTCAGGACAGACAAACAAGGGATACCACACATGTGTTGGGAAACGTTGCATGGAAAACAAAAAATTCTACGCACACGCAAGATCTATCCATGGAGATGCATCACAACGAGAGGGGAGAGTGTGTCTACGTACCCTCATAGACCGTAAGCGGAAGCGTTTGACAACGCAGTTGATGTAGTCAAACTTTCTTCGTGATTCAACTGATCGAGTACCGAACGCACGACACCTCCGTGTTCAGCACACGTTCAGCTTGGTGACGTCCGCGCCTTCTTGATCCAGCAAGACGGTGAGGTAGTGGATGAGTTCCGGCAGCACGACGGTGTGGTGACGATGACGGTGAAGTTATCTCCACAGGGCTTCGCCTAAGCACTACGAAAATATGACCGGGGGTGTAAACAGTGGAGGGGGGCGCCGCACACGGCTAAGCAATTGTCTGGGTGTGCTATGCGCCCCCTCCCACATATATATATAGGTGAGAGGGAGAGGGGAGAGGCCAAGGGGCGCCCCAAGTAGGTCTGAATCCTACTTGGGCTTGCCCTAGGCTGGCCCCTTTCCTTATTTTGGCGCCAAGGGGAAGGAAGGGGGAGATGGCACCCCCCTTTCCTTTCTCCCACAAAGGGGGAAAGGCAGGATGTTGGGAATCGTTGCCTGGAAAACAAAAAAAATTCTACGCACACGCAATGATCTATCCGTGGAGATGCATAGCAACAAGGGGGGGTCTACGTACCCTCGTAGTCCATAAGCAAAAGCATTTCACAACGCGGTTGATGTAGTCGAACTTCTTCACGCTTCAACCGATCAAGTACCAAACGCACGACACCTCCGCGTTCTGCACACGTTCAGCTCAATGACGTCCCTCGCCTTCTTGATCCAGCAAGATGTCGAGGTAGTAGATGAGTTCTGTTAGCACGACGGTGTGGTGATAGTGACTGTGAAGTGATCTCCGCAGGGCTTTGCCTAAGCACTACAAAAATATAACCGGGGTTGTAAACGATGGAGGGGCGCCACACACGGCTAGGCAATTGTCTGGTGTGATCTAGGCGCCCCCTCCTCTTATATATAGGTGGGAGGGAGAGGGGAGAGGCCAAGGGGTTCCCCAAGTAGGCCTGAATCCTACTTGGGCTCCTGCCCTTGGCCGCCTCGCCCTGCCATGTTTGTTGGAGGGGGGAGGAAAGAGGGGGGAGAGGGAAGGAAGGGGGAATCCTATTCCACTCTTTCCTTTCCCTTCCCCTCTTTCCTTCTCCTCCTAGGCCGGCCCATATGGGGGGTGCACCAGCCCCTTGTGGCTGGTGTGTTTCCCCTCTTGGCCCATAAGGCCCATATCTTTTGCTAGGGGTGCCTGGAACCCCTTTCGGTGACCCGATAAGTACTCGGTACCCCCTGAAACACTTCCTATGTCCGAATACCCTCATCCTATATACTAATCTTTACCTCTTGACCATTTAGAGACTCCTCCTCATGTCCGTGATCTCATCCGGGACTCTGAACAACATTCAGTCACCAAATCACATAACTCATATAATATCTAGGACCTTGAGAAGAGGTGTCTAGAGGGGGGGGGGGTGATTAGACACTAAGTACCAAAGTTGCAGTTTTTAACCTTTTTAAAGTTTAAGTGGAGTTTAGGCACAAATTTAACATTCACAACACATATCAAGAAAGCATCCAAAGAGTGTATGAGCAGCGGAAAGTAAAGCATGCAACTTGCAAGAATGTAAAGGGAAGGGTTTGGAGGATTCAAACGCAATTGGAGACACGGATGTTTTTGGCGTGGTTCCGATAGGTGGTTCTATCGTACATCCACGTTGATGGAGACTTCAACCCACGAAGGGTAACGGTTGCGCGAGTCCACGGAGGGCTACATCCATGAAGGGTCCACGAAGAAGCAACCTTGTCTATCCCACCATGGCCGTCGCCCACGAAGGACTTGCCTCACTAGCGGTAGACTTTCACGAAGTAGGCGATCTCCTTGCCCTTACAAACTCCTTGGTTCAACTCCACAATCTTGTCGGAGGCTCCCAAGTGACACCTAGCCAATCTAGGAGACACCACTCTCCAAGAAGTAACAAATGGTGCGTTGATGATGAACTCCTTGCTCTTGTGCTTCAAATTATAGTCTCCCCAACACTCAACTCTCTCTCATAGGATTTGGATCTGGTGGAAAGAGGGTTTGAGTGGAAAGCAACTTGGGGAAGGCTAGAGATCAAGATTCATATGGTAGGAATGGAATATCTTGGCCTCAACACATGAGTAGGTAGTTCTCTCTCAGAAATAGGACGCTGGAAGTGTAGGTTTAGTCTGATGGCTCTCTCCACGAATGAAGAGGAGGTGGAGGGGTATATATAGCTTCCACACAAAATCTAACCGTTACACACAACTTGCCAAACTTGGTGGGACCGAATTGAAACTCGGTCAGACCGATTTAGCAAATAATGTGACCGTTAGGGATTTTGGTGGGACCGAAATGCAACTTGGTAGGACCGATTCAGTTAGGGTTAGGGCATAACGTAATCTCGGTGAGACCGATTACACAAACTCGGTGAGACCGATTTTGGTAACAAGCTAACCAGAGAGTTGGTCAGGCAAACTCGGTTGGACCGATTACTCAAACTCGGTAGGACCGATTTTAGTAATAAGTTAACCAGAGAGTTTGCATTGTAATCTCGGTAGTACCGATTACACAAATTCGGTGAGACCGATTTTGGTAATGGACATACACAGAGAGATTACAATACCATCTCGGTGAGACCGAGATCCCTATCGGTGAAACCGATTTGATTAGGGTTTGTGGCAGTGGCTTAGATATCCAAACTCGGTGGCGCCGGATAGAAAGAATCAGTGGGGCCGAGTTTGACTTTAGGTTTAGGACATATGTGGAAGTGGGAAAGCAGTTGAGGGTATTTGGAGCATATCACTAAGCACTTGAAGCAAGAGGCTCATTAAGCAACACCTCATCCCTCCTTGATAGTATTGGCTTTTCCTATAGACTCAATGTGATCTTGGATCACTAAAATGTAAAATGAAGAGTCTTGAGCTTGAAGCTTGAGCCAATCCTTTGTCCTTAGCATCTTGAAGGAGTTCCCATATCCTTTAGTCCATGCCACTCCATTGTTGAACTTATCTGAAATATACTAGATAAAAGTGTTAGTCCAACAAGAGATATGTTGACATTAATTACCAAAACCACCTAGGGAGCACTTGTGCTTTCAATCTCCCCCTTTTTGGTAATTGATGACAACATACATCAAAGCTTTAGATAAAGATATAAAGAATAGCAAGTAAAGCTTTGGAAAGACATGTAACAAGCATAGGCTCCCCCTACATGTATGCAATCATGTGAATATGAAATATAGAAGCATGTGAGAGCATAACCATGATAGAGCAGGCAATGTGTTACATGTATCTTGGCCATATGCATCAGAGCAAAACATATTAAAGGAAATACCTTCATGCCCATGAGTCCTTCTTGCAAACAGTATGTACATCAGCAAGAATTCCTCATACACATGATTGTGATGCATATACTTACCTTGTAGTCTTGAGTTGGCTTAGGATGAAATGAACCTGCGTAAACAAGGTTAGATAACACAGATACATCTACTAGCCAGAGCAAACAAAAGACACCACAAGAATACCAAGACTGGGATGACATGTAGACAGTGAGTACTAAGTACTTCATTTGAATTGACATGTCCCCAAGAGTAAAGATATGCAATGAATTTGAATGATTTCTTTCCCTTAGATGTCTTGCTCCCCCTGAATCTAGCATGGGATACTGGGAGAAGATAGGGAACAGAAAATCAGAGCTGAAGGATATAAATGAACAGAGCTAATGCAAACTAATGCAAGTAAGCACACATGAACATGTCTTTCCCCTCAAGAAGACATGTGGCATCTTTCCTCTTGAACACCAAGCATTTTGGATCCTTGAGAAATACTTTCTACTAGTATTCTATCCCCCTGGAGATCTCTCTCTGTCCCCCTGAAGGATCTCTCTCTCCTTCTCTGATGTGATCTCTCTCTCTTAGTGATAAGCTCTGATGTGATCTCTCTCTCCCCCTTTGACATCAATTTCCAAGAAGGGCTTGATAAAGATGTAATCTCTCTCTCTCTGGAATCTATCGTGAATGGGTTTGATCCTTGAGTCACAACACAAAGCAATGATAAAAATGTGATGCTTGTAGAGGACAAGATTCATTGAGTGGAGCTGGATCAGAAGAAACACAGAATAAGTGGCAAACTGTTTTTTCTGTTGTGAAATCGGTGGCACCAAGTTGTAGGCTTCGGTTGTACCGAAAATTTTCGGTTGGACCGAAAATAACAAATCGGTGTAACCGAGTTCATCACAGAGAAAACACTTGTCACCTCAGCTCACTGGACTAATTAGATCTCACAAAGATTTGCAAGGAATTTACTGAATGATATGCAAGGAATTGAATGCAGAGGATGCAGAGCAAAAAGAAAGAAATCTAGATGAAGTTTTTTTTGAAAGGGGAAACAAATATGCATGAGACAAATGCAAAAACACAGAAGAAAACACAAGAGAACTTCATCTAGAAATGGTCGGCGACAAAGTCACCTACGTTAGAGTATATTGACTTAGGAGTCAAGTGAGATCACTTGATCATAGGTCATACTCATCGTTTAAGCTCAAAATGGGGTTGCCATTTTTCGTTTAAGCATCTTGATGTATTCACATCTTGTCGAGTTGCTTTAGCTCATGTCTTGGAGTAAAGCTTCTCTAAGATGGAATAACATACCTTGGTTGGTGGTGTTGTCCATGTAGTTGAACTTGTGTGAGTCGCTCAAGGTTGATGTAGCTCATCAAGAATTTGGAGCACCACTTGGAATTTGAGTCCATCTACCTACATGGGTTAGTTCTTGCAAGGAAGAGCACTTGTGTATCCAAAAATGACAATCATGAAACTCAACATATAATTTGTCAAAGGATATGTTCGAATGGTTTCGTGCTTCCTTGTCTTCAACCACCTTTATATAGAGACTTGGTGATGTAGAGATTGCTCAAGATGTGAGTGGGTTACAATCTCATGGAATTGATTCAACCAAGTACCTACATGGGTTAGGTAACATGCAAGATACAAATATATCCAAGACATAAGATTTTCATCATAAGAGAAACATCAAGGATTAGTCATAAGCTCATGTCTTGCATGTATCCAATGGAGTTTCTACTCCAAGTTTGAAGCATCAATGATGTTCAATTCTCCTCTTAACCTGCAAAACACTTTCTCATCAAGAGGTTTAGTGAATATATCCGCTAATTGCTTTTCGGTGCGAACATGCTTAAGATCAATGTCACCCTTAGCAACATGATCTCGAATGAAATGATGGCGAACTTCAATATGCTTAGTTCGAGAATGTTGCACATGATTATGGCCAATTTTGATAGAACTTTCATTGTCACAAAGCAATGGAACATGTTTCACATATATCCCATAATCTTTAAGAGTTTGAGTCATCCAAAGTAATTGAGCACAACATGAACCAGCGGCAATGTATTCCGCTTCGGCAGTGGATAAGGATATCGAGTTTTGTTTCTTGGAAGACCAAGACACAAGAGATCTACCAAGAAATTGACAAGTACCCGAAGTGGACTTTCTATCAACCTTGTCTTCGGCATAGTCCGAGTCGGAGTAGCCAACAAGATCGAAAGAGGCCCTCTTAGGATACCAAATGCCAAAATTTGGTGTATGTATTAAGTATCTCACTATCCTTTTCACAGCCTTAAGATGACATTCTTTAGGAGCAGCTTGATATCGTGCACACATGCACACACTTAGCATAATATCGGGACGTGAAGCACATAGATATAACAATGAACCAATCATAGAGCGATAAACCTTTTGATCGACCGGTTCACCATCTTTGGTCAAATCAAGATGTCCACTAGTAGGCATGGGTGTAGACATACCTTTGCATTCTTGCATATTGAACTTCTTGAATAAGTCCTTAGTGTACTTCATTTGAGAGACAAAAGTACCTTCCTTAGTTTGCTTGATTTGCAACCCAAGAAAGAATTTGAGTTCACTCATCATAGACATCTCAAACTTCTCCGACATTAGCTTCCCAAACTTTTCACTAAAATGAGGGTTAGTTGAACCAAATATAATATCATCAACATAGATTTGGCACACAAATAGTTCTCCATTAACCCTTTTAGTAAAAAGAGTAGAATCATTTTTCCCAATTTCAAAGCCTTTTTCAATAAGGAACTTCGTTAAGCATTTGCACCAAGCTCTAGGAGCTTGTTTAAGACCATAAAGAGCTTTGTGAAGTTTGTAGACATGATTGGGTTTCTTAGGATTGACAAAGCCGGGAGGTTGTTTAACATAAACTTCCTCCTCTATTTCACCATTTAGAAAAGCACTTTTAATGTCCATTTGGTACAATGTGATATCATGGTGATTAGCATAGGCAAGTAAGATGCGAATAGACTCAAGTCTAGCAACGGGAGCATAAGTCTCACCATAGTCCATACCTTCGACTTGTGTGTAGCCTTGGGCGACGAGACGTGCTTTGTTGCGAACAACTTGTCCATCTTCATCTTGCTTGTTGCGAAACACCCATTTGATACCGATGATGTTGTGGTTATTATTGGGCTTCAGAACCAATGTCCAAACTTGGTTTCTCTCAAAGTTGTGTAGCTCTTCATGCATAGCGTTTATCCAATTCAGATCTTTCAATGCTTCTTAAACCTTCATAGGTTCAATGACAGAGATGAAAGAATAGTTTTCACAAAAGTTAGCTAGACGAGTTTTAGAGCGAGTGATTCTCCCGGTTTGAATATCATTGTAGATTTGCTCGACGGGATGGTCTTTAGCAATTCTTGCTCGAACTCGTGAAAGCTTTTGCTTGGATCTTCGTTGAACATCTTCTTCATCTTGTTCTTCTTCTTGGCCTTCTTCATTGTTGGCGTTGTCGTTCTCTTGTCATGGTGGAGAAGGAGGTCGTTGACGTTCATCTTGATGCACTTCCTCGTTTCCTTCATCTTGGTGTGTCCCACTTGTGGATGCTTCCGTATCAATTCTTGGTTCACCTTGTCGTGAAGTAGAAGCTTCCACTTGGACAGACGAGGTACTCTCCTTCACCTCCGTTGGATGGACCTTGCCAATAGACAAGTTTTGAATTGCTTCCGAATGATCTTTATCTCCTACATCAATTGGCAATTGCTCTACTTGCGAGCCATTAGATTCATCAAACTTCACATCTACCGTCTCTTCAACCTTTCGGGTGAAATTGTTGTAGACACGGCATGTGTGAGAGTTTGAGCCGTAACCTAGTAGGAAACCTTCATGAGACTTAGGAGCAAATTTAGAACGATGATGCTTATCAAGAATGTAGCACTTTGAGCCGAATACTCGAAAGTATCCAACTTGGGGTTTGTTACCGGTGAGTAGCTCGTATGCCTTCTTGCCGAGTAGCTTGTGAAGATACAAGCGATCTGTTGCATGACAAGCTGTCTCAACCGCTTCTGCCCAGAAGTGCTTCGGCGTCTTGTACTCATCAAGCATTGTTCTCGCCATTTCGATGAGCGTCCGGTTCTTCCTCTCAACAACTCCATTTTGTTGAGGTGTGTGTGTAGCCGAGAACTCGTGTGAAATCCCTTCTTCGTCAAGAAAGGTGTCCACATTTGCATTCTTGAACTCCGTTCTGTTGTCGCTGCGAACCTTCTTGATCTTCACTTCAAATTGATTTTGGGCCTTCCTAGCAAAGTTTTTGAAGATCTTCTGAACCTGCGATTTATCATCGAGAAAGAACACCCATGTAAATCTGGAAAAATCATCAACTATAACTAGACCAAAAGAATTTCCACCGAGACTCTTGTAAGAGTTGGGACCAAAGAGATCCATGTGAAGTAGCTCGAGTGGCCTCTTTGTGGTCATGATGTTCTTCACGGGATGCCTTCCTCCAACCTGTTTACCTGCTTGACAAGCACTACAAAGTCTATCCTTATCAAATATGACATCGTTAACTCCAAGGATATGATTTCCTTTAATAAGCTTGTCAAGGTTTCTCATGCCAACGTGACCTAGTCGTCTATGCCATAACCAACCTTTTGAGGATTTAGCAATGAAGCAAATTTTAGGTTGAGCCTTTTTAGTGAAATCAACAATGTAAAGATCACCTCTACGTATGCCGGTAAAGACCATTTTATGATTGTCTCGACGAAACACATGGCAATCAATTTCAGTAAATAAGACATTGAAACCAAAGTCAGCAAGTCTAGATACTGAAAGTAAGTTGTATCCAAGAGATTCAACGAGCATGACATTTTGTATGGAGCTATCATGTGATATGGCCACCTTACCGAGGCCAACCACCTTACCCTTCGAGTTGTCACCGAAAGTGACATACTTTCGAGGACTATCATTATCAGCAAGCTCACGAAACATGTCTTTATCTCCATTCATGTGATCGGTACATCCACTGTCAAGGACCCATTCCTTTCCTCCTGACATATATCCCCGAAGATTTGCCATAAGACCAAAATGTCTCATTGCATCATCAAGATCGAAGTCACTATCATCATCCTCATCATAGTATCCATGTTCAACATCGTCATGTGGTGGATCAAATCCTAGAGAGGGTGATTCGTTAGAGTGATTTTGACAATGATCTTGTCTATGATTTTTTATAGCTTCGGAAATAATATTACTAATAATACCAACATTTCCTTTGGCACGCATAAGATTTGTAAGCCCAAATAGACGATCACCAAACATAGGATCACTAGTATTCATTTTACTCAAGGCAATAGACTTATGGAGAATTTCATCAAGATTTTTCAAAGAATAATCAGGAAATTGTTCCTCAAGAAATTTCCATATAGTGTAGGCACACTCAAGAGTAGGCAGTTTTATAATCAAGTTTCTAGGCAAGCCTCTAGTGATAAGATTAACAGTTCTAACATTCCTAATCATGTCAATAGACTCATCAAGGGTAGGATGCATAGGATCAACACAAGGTACACAAGGACTAGCAATGTACTTGTTCAAATGATATTGATTGAAAATTACAAGCATCTCATTTTTCCATTCATGAAAATACTCTCCATCAAGAATAGGCACTATATGTCTAAGACTCCCCAAAGTAGACTCATCCATCTTCCTCCAATGGTGATTAAACCAAAGCAATCGAGACCAATGCTCTGATACCACTTGTAGGACCTTGAGAAGAGGTGTCTAGAGGGGGGGGTGATTAGACACTAAGTACCAAAGTTGCAATTTTTAACCTTTTTAAAGTTTAAGTGGAGTTTAGGCACAAGTTTAACATTCACAACACATATCAAGCAAGCATGCAAAGTGTGTATGAGCAGCGGAAAGTAAAGCATGCAACTTGCAAGAATGTAAAGGGAAGGGTTTGGAGGATTCAAACGCAATTGGAGACACAGATGTTTTTGGCATGGTTCCGATAGGTGGTGCTATCGTACATCCATGTTGATGGAGACTTCAACCCACGAAGGGTAACGGTTGCGTGAGTCCACGGAGGGCTCCACCCACGAAGGGTCCACGAAGAAGCAACCTTGTCTATCCCACCATGGCCGTCGCCCATGAAGGACTTGCCTCACTAGCGGTAGATCTTCACGAAGTAGGCGATCTCCTTGCCCTTACAAACTCCTTGGTTCAACTCCACAATCTTGTCGGAGGCTCCCAAGTGACACCTAGCCAATCTAGGAGACACCACTCTCCAAGAAGTAACAAATGGTGCATTGATGATGAACTCGTTGCTCTTGTGCTTCAAATGATAGTCTCCCCAACACTCAACTCTCTCTCATAGGATTTGGATCTGGTGGAAAGAGGGTTTGAGTGGAAAGCAACTTGGGGAAGGCTAGAGATCAAGATTCATATGGTAGGAATGGAATATCTTGGCCTCAACACATGAGTAGGTAGTTCTCTCTTAGAAATAGGATGCTGGAAGTGTAGGTTTAGTCTGATGGCTCTCTCCACGAATGAAGAGGAGGTGGAGGGGTATATATAGCTTCCACACAAAATCTAACCGTTACACACAACTTGCCAAACTCGGTGGGACCGAATTGAAACTCGGTCAGACCGATTTAGCAAATAATGTGACCGTTAGGGATTTCGGTGGGACCGAAATGCAACTCGGTAGGACCGATTCGGTTAGGGTTAGGGCATAACGTAATCTCGGTGAGACCGATTACACAAACTCGGTGAGACCGATTTTGGTAACAAGCTAACCAGAGAGTTGGTCAGGCAAACTCGGTTGGACCGATTACTCAAACTTGGTAGGACCAATTTTAGTAATAAGTTAACCAGAGAGTTTGCATTGTAATATCGGTAGTACCGATTACACAAATTCGGTGAGACCGATTTTGGTAATGGACATACATAGAGAGATTACAATCCCATCTCGGTGAGACCGAGATCCCTATCGGTGAAACCGATTTGATTAGGGTTTGTGGCAGTGGCTAAGATATCCAAACTCGGTGGCGCCGGATAGAAAGAATCAGTGGGGCCGAGTTTGACTTTAGGTTTAGGACATATGTGGAAGTGGGAAAGTAGTTGAGGGTATTTGGAGCATATCACTAAGCACTTGAAGCAAGAGGCTCATTAAGCAACACCTCATCCCTCCTTGATAGTATTGGCTTTTCCTATAGACTCAATGTGATCTTGGATCACTAAAATGTAAAATGAAGAGTCTTGAGCTTGAAGCTTGAGCCAATCCTTTGTCCTTAGCATCTTGAAGGAGTTCCCATATCCTTTAGTCCATGCCACTCCATTGTTGAACTTATCTGAAATATACTAGATAAAAGTGTTAGTCCAACAAGAGATATGTTGACATTAATTACCAAAACCACCTAGGGAGCACTTGTGCTTTCATAATACTATATCATCATCGAACATTAAGCATGCGGACCCTACGGGTTCGTGAACTATGTAGACATGACCGAGACACCTCTTCGGTCAATAATCAATAGCGGAACCTGGATGCCCATATTGGCTCCTACATATTCTACGAAGATCTTTGTCGGTCGAAATATGACAACATACGTAATTCCCTTTGTCCATCGGTATGTTACTTGCCCGAGATTAAATCGTCGGTAACTTCATACCTAGTTCAATCTCGTTACCGGTGATACGTCTCTAACGTATCTATAATTTTTTATTGTTCCATACTATTATATTACCATTCTTGGATGTTTTACAATCATTTTATAGTCATTTTATATCATTTTTTGGTACTAACCTATTGACATAGTGCCTAGTGCCAGTTGTTGTTTTCTGCTTGTTTTTTAGATCACAGGAAATCAATACCAAATGGAGTCCAAACACAGTGAAGCTTTTTGTGGTTTTTTTGGACCAGAAGACATCCAGTGGGCCGAAGAAGTACTGGAGATGGAGCCCGAGGGGGGCACAAGACACCAAGGCGCGCCTGAGCCCGAGGGTTGTGCCCACCTCGGTGGCCTCCCGCACTGCCTCCTTGCTCTATAAATACCCCAATATTCCAGAAAACCTAGGGGAGTCGATGAAAGTCAATTCCAGCCGCCGCAAGTTCCAGAAACACTAGATCCAATCTAGACACCATCACAAAGGGGTTCATCATGTCCATTGGTGCCTCTCCGATGATGCGTGAGTAGTTCTTTGTAGACCTATGGGTCCGTAGTTAGTATCTAGATGGCTTCATCTCTCTCTCTTGATTCTCAATACAATGGTCTCTTGAAGATTCATATGATGTAAGTCTTTTTGCGGTGTGTTTGTTGGGATCCGATGAACTTTGAGTTTATGATCAGATCTATGTTTTTATCCATGAAAGTTATTTGAGTCTTCTTTGATCTCTTACATACATGATTGATTATAGCCTCGTATTTCTTCTCCGATATTTGGGTTTTGTTTGGCCAACTTGATCTATTTATCTTGCAATGGGAAGAGGTGCTTTGTGATGGGTTCGATCTTACGGTGCTTGATCCGAGTGACAAAAGGGGAAACGACACGTATGTATCATTGCTATTAAGGATAACAAGACAGGGTCTATTTCTACATAAATAGATCTTGTCTACATCATTTTATCGTTCTTATTGCATTACTCCGTTTTTCCATGAACTTAATACACTAGATGCATGCTGGATAGTGGTCAATGTGTGGAGTAATAGTAGTAGATGCAAGCAGGAGTCGGTCTACTAATCTTGGACGTGATTCCTATATAATGCTCATTGCCTAGATATCTTCATGATTATTTGAAGTTCTATGAATTGCACAACAATAATTGTTTTACCACCGTTTGCTACTTTTCTCGAGAGAAACCACTAGTGAAATCTACGACCCCCAGGTCTCTTCTTATCATATTTGCCTTTGCGATCTATTTTCCTTTGCTTTTATTTTCAGATCTATTAAACCAAAAATACAAAAATACCTTGCTGCACTTTATTTTATTTGCGCTCTATTTATCCTATCTATTACAACTTTATCACGTCTCTGCGCCAATTTCCGGCATCGTTACCCGAAAGGGATTGACATCCCCTTTAACACGTCGGATTGTGAGTATTTGTTATTTGTGTGCATGGGCTGTTTACTTTGTGTTGCGTGGTTCTCCTACTGGTTCGATAACCTTGGTCTCATCACTGAGGGAAACACCTACCGTCGCTGTGCTGCATCATCCCTTCCTCTCTGGGGAAATACCGACGTAGTTCAAGCAGGCATCAAAAGGGATTTTTGGCGCCGTTGCCGGGGAGACATCATCAACATCAACCAGGTTCCTAATCACAAATCTCATCTCCTTACAATTTACATTATTTGCCATTTGCCTCTCATTTTCCTCTCCCCCACTTCACAAAATTTTGCCATTTTATTCGCCCCACTTTTTCGTTTGCCTTTTTCTCGTCAGATCTCATGTTTGCTTGTGTTGCCATGTGCCTTCTATTTCCTTGCATCTTTGCTTGCTAAATTTCTATTGATATGGATCCTCATCTACTTGCTAATATTTTTAAGAGATCCAATTATGATGAACCCATTGCTAGTGAATTGAGTTCACTAGATTATGAATCTGAAAATTATGATGAAGTGTTAAAAGAAGAAAATTATAAAGTGATTCATGATAGCTCCTTTGATGAAAATAAAGATTGCAATGATGTTATTATAAATACTATTAATGTCAATTGTGCTAATAATATGCAAAACCCCGAGCTTGGTGATGCTAATATTGCTATGTCCACTACTTATGTAAATGATCATCATTGGGGTGATAATGTTTCTTAAGATCTTGAAAATTTATTTAAACCTCATGATGAATATGCTTGTGATAATATTAAAAGTGGGTTTGGAAGAGTGTCAACTTTAGGTATTAATGATCCCACTACTTTGGAGAATTATCGGTGATTTTTTTTGATAAAAGTGGGTTTGGAGAGGTCATGACTTCATTTGATGATAATCCCACTATTTTGGAAGAGTGTCAACTTTGCATGCATGTGGATCATATAGTGAATATGTTATGTGATAGATATTTTATTGAATTTGAATATGATCCCACATGCAATTATTATGAGAGAGGGAAATATGGTTGTAGAAATTTTCATGTTACTAAATTACCTCTCGTTATGTTGAGATTGTCAATGTTTTATTCTTCTACCTTGCATATGCTAATAATTTCTCGTCTTGATAGTTTGTTTGCTTATAAAATACCTATGCATAGGAAGTCTGTTGACTTAAATGTGTTTTTCATATGTTACATGATGCTCTCTTCGTGTTTCAATTACTATCTTTCATGTGAGCATCATTGAAATCTTATGCCTAGCTAGGAGCGCAAAACGATAGCGCTCGTTGGGAGGCAACCCAACTTGTATCTTTTTGCTTTTTGGTTTTCTTTCTGTTTTCGATAAAATACCCAATTATGCCTCTGATTAGATGTGTTTTTGTGGATTAAATTAGTGTTTGTGCCAAGCAAGGCCTTTGGGATGATCTGGGTGAGAGTTGATTTGATCTTGCTGAAAAACAGAAACTTTTGCACTCACGAAATTATTTTTCATTTTTATCAGAAGAGTTCTTTTGAGTTCATTCTTTTTTAAGAAGATTAATAAACGAATTATTCATGTCGTCCTAATTTTTAGGAATTTTTGGAGTTACAAAAGTATTCGAACTAGTCAGATTGCTACAGACTGTTCTGTTTTTGACAGATTCTGTTTTCTTTGCGTTGTGTACGTGCTTGTTTTGACGATTCTATGGTTTTCTTTGAAGAGTTTTTGCCATAGAAAAGTTGGAATACAGTATATATAATGAAAAAAATAAAATATTAATGGGTTTGCAATAGTACTTATAGTAGTGGTTTGCTTTCTTATACTAACGGATCTCACGAAGGTTTTGTTGAGTTTTGTGTTATTGAAGTTTTGAAGTTTTGGGTGATCTTACGATGGATGAAGGAATAAGGATTTGCAAAAGGCTAAGCTTAGGGATCCCCGAGGTACCCCAAGATAATATTCAAGAAGTAGCAAGCAACTAAGCTTGGGGATGCCCCCGAGTGGCATCCCCTCTTTCTTCTAACAACCATCGGTATTTTACTTGGAACTACATTTTTACTCTTCACATATTATGAGTTTTGCTTAGAGCGTCTTGTATCATATGAGTATTTTCTTGTTTTGCATTGTGTTTTAAGTCTTGAATCCTTTCTGGACACACCTTTTTGATAGAGCCAAAAATTATGCTATGCTTGCTCCTATGCTTCACTTAAATTTTGTAGAGCCATGGAATTGCTCTAGTGCTTCACTTATATCTTTTTGAGCACGGTGTGCTTTGTTATTTTTGAAGAAATGCTCTCATGATTCACTTAGATTTATTTGGAAGTTAGTAATTCTTTTTAGAAATTCTCTCTTGCTTCAGTTAGATTATTTTCAGAGAACAAAATATTATGCTCATGATCTTCATTTATATTTGTTTGAGCTTATTAAAAGCAACATATGAAATTAGTCCCAAAGTGATAGATATCCAAGGAGGATATAATAAACACTTTCATGAAGATCGTTGGACAAAATAAACTTGGTTCTTAGTAATGGTTTTGAGATATGACGATGTGATATGTGAGTCATGTTGATGAGTAATTATGTTTTAGTAAGAATATTGGTGTTAAGGTTTGTGATTCCCTATGCAAGCACAAAAGTCAATAGTTATGCAATGAAATTACATCATACTTATGGTGCATTATTCGGTGTTACTTATGCTTAATGCTTGGGTACGAGGTTTTTCGTTTCTTGGTTGGTCGCTTCTCAATCTTTTTGCTAGCCTTCACTTTGCACTAAGTATGACCACTACTTGTGCATCCAAAACCCTTTAAACCAGTTTTGCCATATGAGTCCACTATACCTACCTATATACGGTATTTCCGTGCCGTTCTAAGAAAATTTGTATGTGCCATCTCTAATTTTCAAAATAAATTTCTCTTTTGTGTGCTCGTACCGCTCACGAGGCGTTGAGGGGTAGTCGATATTTTCCATGCTAGATGTGTTATTCTCACGATGAGTGTTTATTCACTTGTCATTGCATGAGAGTACGACAAAGGTATTAGGGATGCCTAGTCCCGAAATGAAAAATGAATTTACTTTATGTTGTCAAATAATAAATTCCTTAGAAAATGTTGGTATGGAGGGCACCAGTGGATACAGATAAGCCATGGAAAGTGAAAGTATGGTGGAAAAAGGAATAAACTTTATTTTCTGTTTGGGAACCGCCTATGATGTATCTAGCATGGAAAGTGTTGGGAGCTCTAAGTTGTTTTCGTTGGTGGGAAAAGTATGCCTCCCAAAATTTTTCAATCCTTAAATTTTTCTTTGAGCTCTGGCACCTCTACAAATCCCTACTTCCCTCTATGAATGGCCTTTCTTTAGTTTATGCATTTTTTATTTTGAATTTAAGTCTCCATCTTCTCTTATAAAGCACCAACTAAGGGGCACTATGATCGTATTTGAGCATTTGGTATAGCTAATATTCGAGTGTGTTTCATGAATGGATCAATGGTTGAGCATAATGGGCTAGGGGTAACTTGCTTTAGTGTTGATATTTTGAAAGACATGTTTGCTTGTTGATATGCTTGAGTATTAAAGTCTTCATGTAAAAACTAGAGTATTGCTTTGAACCATACAAAAGTCCAAATGTCCATGCTATAAAGAAAAGAATATGTGATGAACATGTTAGGCAGCATTCCACAACAAAAAATCTGTTTTTATCATTTACCTACTCGAGGACGAGCAGGAATTAAGCTTGGTTATGCTGATACGTCTCCAACGTATCTATATTTTTTTATTATTCCATGCTGTTATATTATCATTCTTGGATGTTTTACAATCATTTTATATCATTTTTTGGTACTAACCTATTGACATAGTGCCTAGTGCTAGTCGTTGTTTTCTGCTTGTTTTTTACATCGCAGGAAATCAATACCAAATGGAGTCCAAACGCATCAAAACTTTTTGTGGATTTTTTTGGACCAGAAGACATCCGGTGGGACGATGAAGTATCGGAGAGGGAGCCCAAGGGGGGCACAAGACACCAGGGTGCGCATGGGCCCCAAGCACGCCTAGGTGGGTTGTGCCCACCTCGGTGGCCTCCCACACCGCCTCTTTGCTCTATAAATACCCCAATATTCCAGAAACCCTAGGGGAGTCGACGAAACTCAATTCCAGTCACCGCAAGTTCCAGAAACACTAGTTCCAATCTAGACACCATGACAGAGGGTTCATCATGTCCATTGGTGCCTCTCCGATGATGCGTGCATAGTTCTTTGTAGACCTACGGGTCCGTAGTTAGTAGCTAGATGGCTTCCTCTCTCTCTTTTGATTCTCAATACAATGGTCTCTTGGAGATCCATATGATGTAAGTCTTTTTGCAGTGTGTTTGTTGGGATCCGATGAACTTTGAGTTCATGATAAGATCTATGTTTTTATCCATGAAAGTTATTTGAGCCTTCTTTGATCTCTTATATGCATGATTGATTATAGCCTCGTATTTCTTCTCCGATATTTGGGTTTTGTTTGGCCAACTTGATCTATTTATCTTGCAATGGGAAGAGGTGCTTTGTGATGGGTTCGATCTTACGGTGCTTGATCCCAGTGACAGGAGGGGAAACGGCACACATGTATCATTGCTATTAAGGATAACAAGATGGGGCCAATTTATACATAAATAGATCTTATACATCATGTCATTGTTCTTATTGCATTACTCCGTTTTTCCATGAACTTAATACACTAGATGCATGCTGGATAGCGGTTGATGTGTGCAATAATAGTAGTAGATACAGGCAGGAGTCGGTCTACTAATCTTGGACATGATGCCTATATAATGATCCTTGCTTGGATACCGTCATGATCATTTGAAGTTCTAGCAAATACCCAATAGTAATTGTTTTCCCACTATTTGCTATTTTTCTTGAGAGAAGCCACTAGTGAAATCTACGGCCCCCGAGTCTCTTCTTATCATATTTGCCTTTGCGATCTATTTTCCTTTGCTTTTATTTTCAGATCTATTAGACCAAAAATACAAAAGTACATTGCTGCACTTTATTTTATTTGCACTCTATTTATCCTATCTATTACAACTTTATCACGTCTCTGCGCCAATTTACGGCACTGTTACCCGAAAGGGATTGACAACCCCTTTAACACGTCGGGTTGTGAGTATTTGTTATTTGTGTGCAGGGGCTGTCTACATTGTGTTGCGTGGTTCTCCTACTAGTTTGATAACCTTGGCCTCATCACTGAGGGAAATACCTACCATCGTTGTGCTGCATAATCCCTTCCTCTTTGGGGAAATACCAACGTAGTTCAAGAAGGCATCAATCGGCAAGTCTCTTTACTCGTTCCGTAATACATCACCTCGTGACTAACTCCTTAGTCGTTTACTTGCAAGCTTATGATGTGTATTACCGAGAGGGCCCAGAGATACCTCTTTGATACTCGGAGTGACAAATCCTAATCCCGATCTATGTCAACTCAACAAACACCTTCAGAGATACCTGTAGGGCATCTTTATAATCACCCAGTTACGTTGTGATGTTTGATAGCACACAAGGCATTCCTCTGGTATCTGGGAGTTGCATAATCTCATAGTCGAAGGAATATGTATTTGACATGAAGAAAGCAATAGCAATAAAACTGAACGATCATTATGCTAAGCTAACGGATGGGTCTTGTCCATCACATCATTCTCCTAATGATATGATCCCGTTATCAAATGACAACTCATGTCCATGGTTAGGAAACCTTAACCATCTTTGATCAATGAGCTAGTCTAGTAGAGGCTTAATAGGGACACATATTTGTTTATGTATTCACACATGTATTTAAGTTTCTGATCAATACGGTTCTAGCATGAATAATAAACCTTTATCATGAATAAGAAATATAAAATAACAACTTTATTATTGCCTCTAGGGCATATTTCCAGTCTCCCACTTGCACTAGAGTCAATAATCTAGTTCACATCGTCATGTGATTAACACCCATAGTTCACATCGCCCTGTGAACAATACCCAAAGAGTTTACTAGAGTCAATAATCTAGTTCACACCGCTATGTGATTAACACCCAAAGAGTACTAAGGTGTGATCATGTTTTGCTTCTGGGAGAGGTTTAGTCAACGGGTCTGCCAAATTCAGATCCGTATGTATTTCGCAAATTTCTATCTCTACAATGCTCAGCATGGAGCTACTCTAGCTAATTGCTCCCAGTTTCAATACGTATCCAGATTGAGACTCGGAGTCATCTAGATCGGTGTAAAAGCTTGCATCGACGTAACTCTTTACGACGAACTCTTTATCACCTCCATAACCGAGAAATATTTCCTTAGTCCTCTAATGATTATTTTGACCGCTGTCTAGTGATCTACTCCTGGATCACTATTGTACCCCCCTTGCCAAACTCATTGGCAAGGCACACAGCATGGCATACTTTATAGTACCTATGGAGGCATAGGGAATGACTTTCATTCTCTCTCTATCTTCTGCCGTGGTCGGGCTTTGAGTCTTACTCAACTTCATGTCTTGCAACACATACAAGAACCCTTTCTTTGACTAACCCATTTCTGAACCTTTTCAAAACTTTGTCAAGCTATGTGCTTTGTGAAAGTCCTATTAAGCGTTTCGATTTATCCTTATAGATCTTGATGCTCAATATATAAGTAGCTTCACCGAGGTCTTCCATTGAAAACACTCTTTTTCAAATATCCTTTTATGCTATCCAGAAATTCTATATCATTTCCAATCAACAATATGTCATCCACATATAACATCAGAAATGCTACAAAGCTACTACTCGCTTTCTTGTAAATACAGGCTTCACCGTAAGTCTGTATAAAACCATATGCTTTGATCACCTCATCAAAGTGTATATTCCAACTCTGAGATGCTTGCACCAGTCCATAGATGGATCGCTGGAGCTTGCACACTTTGTTAGCATCTTTAGGATCGACAAAACCTTCTGGTTGCATCATATACACCTCTTCTTTGAGATACCCATTAAGGAATGCAGTTTTGACATCCATTTGCCATATTTCATAATCATATAATGTGACAGTTGCTAACATGATTCGGATGGACTTAAGCATCGCTGCGGGTGAGATAGTCTCATCGTAGTCAACTCCTTGAACTTGTCGAAACCTTTTGTGACAAGTTGAGCTTTGTAGACAATAACATTACCATCAGCGTAAGTCTTCTTCTTGAAGATCCACTTATTCTCTATGGCTTGCCAATCATTAGGCAAGTCCACCAAAGTCCACACTTTGTTCTTATACATGGATCCTATCTCAGACTTCATGGCCTCAAGCCATCTGTCGGAATCTGGGCTGATCACAGCTTTTTCATAGTTTGTAGGTTTGCCATGGTCTAATAACATGACTTCCAGGATAGGATTACCGTACCACTCTGGTGCGGAAGGTGTCCTGGTTGACCTACGAAGTCTAGTAGTAACTTGATCTGAAGTTTCATGATCATCATCATTAGCTTCCTCTCTAGTTGGTGTAGGCATCATGGGAATGGATTTCTCTGATGTGCTACTCTCCAATTCGAGAGAAGGTACAATTACCTCATCAAGTTCTACTTTCCTCCCACTCACTTCTTTTGAGAGAAACTCCTTCTCTAGAAAGGACCCATTCTTAGCAACAAAGATCTTGCCTTTGGATGTGTGGTAGAAGGTGTACTCAATAGTTTCTTTAGGGTATCCCATGAAGACAAACTTCTCCGATTAGGTTCGAGCTTATCAGGCTGAAGCCTTTTGACATAAGCATCGCATCCCCAAACTTTATGAAATGGCAGCTTAGGTTTCTTGCGAAACCACAATTCATACGGTGTCGTCTCAATGGATATAGACGGTGCCCTTTTTAATGTGAATGCGGCTGTCTCTAATCATAACCCCAAAACGATAGTGGTAAATCGGTAAGAGATACCATAGATCATACATACTAAAGTACGGTTACGATGTTCGGACACACCATTATGTTGTGGTGTTCCAGGTGGCGTGAGTTGTGAAACAATTCCACATTGTTTTAAATGAAGGCCAAAACTCGTAACTCAAATATTTGCCTCCGCGATCAGATCGTAGAAACTTTATTTTCTTGATATGATGATTCTCCACTTCACTCTAAGATTCTTTGAACTTTTCAAATGTTTTAGACTTGTGTTTCATTAAGTAGATATACCCATACCTACTCAAATCATCTGTGAAGGTCAGAAAATAATGATACCCGTCGCGTACACTACAAAAAAAGACACATCCGTGACATTTTGGGCCGAATGAAAAAAAATTCGGTCATACTTATGACACTTCTATGACGATAATTGTGACAAAACCCGGTATCATCATAGATGTGGTGGGCTCCTACTTCTATGACAAAAAATCATGACAGAAAATGGGCTTTTCGTCCTGGGCGGGCCGGAGACGCAGCTGCATGACATTCTTTGGGCCGTCCATGACGGAAAAAACCATGGTAGAAGCAAGGGCGAGGAAAATTTCGAGGAGTTCCCGGTTACGGTGGGTGGTCGGGGGCCGAGCGATGCGCGTTTCCCTCGTACACGTACGCGCGTGTGTGCGAGGCGTTGGCTCTAACTGAACCCGTGCGAGGCATTGGGCTCTAACTGAACCCGAGCGATTGCACTGCAAGCTACGCGTTACTGAACTCGAGCGATCGATCGACGACTGTTAACTGAACCCGATCGAGTGATTCCTTCGCTACTGCTGCTAACTGAAGCTGGTCGATGCTTCCTCTGGATGAACAGTGAGCATTGGGAGGGGGGAGGGGGTTTGGATGAACAGTGAGCGGTGGGGGTGGATGAACAGGACCCCATGGCGTTGCCTCTGGATGAACAGGACCCCGATCGATCGAGCCGGTTGGGGCTCGATGAACAGGACCCCGTGGAGGGCTGGATGAACAGGACGACCCCGTGGAGGGCTGGCTGAATAGTAGACGGTGGATTGGTGCCCGTGCAGGGGTGGTTGAGTAGTAGCCGATGGAGTAGCGCACGGTGGAGCCTGGATGAACAGGAGCCCGTGGAGGCTGGAGGAGGTCGACGGTAGCCTGTGGAGGCTGGAGGAGGTCGACGGTGGAGATGAACAGTATCCCGTGGAGTCCCGTTTTGCGGTACGCCACACCCCTCCCGATGAACAGGACCCTTGTTTCGACCGTAGTGCTCCAACACAAGTCTATTTCGTTCATTTTGCGGTATGCCACACCCCTCCCGATCAACAGGACCCCTGTTTCGACCGTAGGAGGTCCGTTTCCTCCGTTTTGCAGTATGCCAGACCCCTCCCAATGAACAAGATCCTGTTTCAAACGTGGCCGGTCGAACAGAAGGCCGTTTCCTCCGTTTTGCGGTATGCCAGGCCTCGTTTCCATTGCCTGTTCCGTCCAAGCCCTCCCGATGAACACGACGACGCATTCCGTTCTGACCCAGCCGATTGGCTCCCCATGAACACGACGATGACGCTGTTTCTCCATTTCGACCCAGCCATGTACACGAGCCCTGGCCATACGTATGCGCGAGTAGGCGTTCGAGACCCCGCCCGTATGTACACATACGTGGCCATATTTTCTTTCTTGCACACTGGCCGTTGTACGTGTATGTACATGCTACGTGCGAGCCTCTACTACGACACGTGTGTGCTTCTACATTCACCAGTATGTACGTACACGTTCGCGACCAGAATGACAATGCTACATAGGCTTCGACCAGGTGGGTCCCGACTGTCAGGCACTTCCTTGCGTGCGAAGATGTAGATGGTGGGTCCCAACAGTCAAGGGGTGAATCGTTTTTTTATTTTTTGCTCGGACGCACTTCCTTGCGTGCGAAGATGTAGTTGGTGGGTCCCAACAGTCAGGGGGTGAATCATTTTTTTTCCGGATGCACTTCCTTGCGTGCGAAGATGTAGCTGGTGGGTCCCAACAGTCAGGGGGCGAATCATTTTTTCGCGAAATACGGTGGCCCGTCCGGTGGGTCCCTGCTGTCAGGTGGAGCAATAATTATTTTGCACGTAATAAGGAGGCACTTCCTTGCGGCTGCCATGGACCCAGCTGTCAGCCTCTCCATGTACAGTACTCTTCCAATGGAAGTTGGTCGTTGACCACATTGACCACGCCGCACCGAGAGCACCACGATGGTGGACGACGGCGAGGCCTAGGAAGGGGACGACGAGGAGCCGGGGAAGACGCAACAGTGGATGACCACGCGAAGAGGAGTACGAGGGTTCACTGGTTCGACTGCAGTGTGAGGCTGCCGTCGCCACAGAATAACAGGGGGTGTGGGTGAGTAGAGGGATGGCCTGGCCAGCGGTGGGAGTAGTAGGGGGTGGTGAGGCCTCCGCGGCATCATAGCCGGCCACGGGAGGCAGGCGCATGCGACACGACTGGCGCTGCTTTGGGCGGCTGGAGCACGAAGACCAGAGGTTGAAGAAGCACTACGGCCGTTGGATGGATATCGTACGGTCACTTGATCTAGAATCGTTCATATTGACTAAATTGACAAAGCCCTCCGTCCCCGTCAACTTAGTAGGCCCACAAGTCAGCCTCCCACCAAGGTGAGTCCCAGCTAGCAGGGGGAGTATTCATTTTTTTGTGTGTAATAAGGAGGAATTTCTAGTGGGTCTGAGCTGACAGCGAGGGGAACGTTTTTTCGTGAAATACAGAGGCCCTTCCGGTGGGTCCCAGCTATCAGGTGGAGGAATCATTATTTTGCGCGTAATAAGGAGGCATTTCCCTATGTGGGCCCCTACTGCCAGCCTCTTCCGATGGCTGTTTTTTGTTGACCATGTTGACCTCGCCGCGCCGAGAGCACAAACGCGGTGGACGAGGCCGAGGCCCAGGAAGAGAACCACCCGGAGCCGGCGAAGCCACCACAGTGGATGCCCACGTTGAGGGGAGTACGAGCGCTGACTGGTCGGCTGCGGGGTGAGGCTGACGTCGCTAGAAAATAACATGATGTGTGGGTGGTTAGAGGAATGGCCTGGCGGCAGCACATCCAGCCACGGGAGGAGGGAGGAGGCAGTCCTGCCAACGCTGGTTTGGGCGGCTGGAGCAGAAAGATCAAAGATTGAAGAAGCACGGCGGTCGTTGGATGGACATCCAATAGTCACTGTTGTGTGTTGATTAAGTTGACAAAGCCTTGCGTACGTGTCAAAAAAAAAATTTAGGACAGCGTCATCGTCAACCTAGTAGGCCCAGAAGTCAGCCTTCAAATCCGTGGAAAATAGCATACAATCCATTAGCCAGTATTTTCCATAATTTACAGCCCATTTGCTAATTCTTAAGGATATTTGAAGCCCATATTCTTTCTATTAGCCTTATAGACCATATATTCTGGGTATTGCTAAAAAATTCAACGAAATTTTGCATATTTCGGTGGGGTCCGAACTCTTTTAATCACGAAAGTTTGAGTCACCTGAAAAATGATTTTCAAAAAAATATATCAAAATAAAATTCAAAAAACAATTCTCCACAAAAAATGAATGAAATTTAGAATCTTAACTAGCAAGGTGCCCGTTCGTTGCACGGAACATGAAGATGCATTTGTATGAGTAGTTTATCTTGTGGGAGAAAAGATGATATTTTAATGTAATTGCCAGTTGGCTTTGGTTTTTATAAGAGTGGAGAGTAGAGAAATCCTGAAAAAAATGATATTTTAATGCAATTGCCGGTTGGCTTTGGTTTAAAAATTTACAGCCCATTTCTTACAACTTATAGCCCATTTTCTGGGGAAGCCCATTTCTTACAACTTACATCCGTCCTCGTCTTGAAAGATTTGCAGCCCAGCAGGGCTGAGAAAAGCAAGTAGGCCTCGGTTTTGGTATTCTCCAAAAAAAAAGAACTGGGCTAGCCAATTTCAGAAAGAAAAAATATATCAACTGGGCTCGTCATGTGCTTAATAAAAGCATAAGCGTGGGCTAGATGGGCCACAGCCCCCGCACAGCGCGCGGTTGAGCTCTGTCTCTAAAACTAAAAAACAACTGGGTGAGCTGCTGGGTCCCTGGTGTTATCCGCTCATTGTGTAATTTTCTCGTTTATGGACTACATTGACAATGGCGTGGGACCTAGTTGTCAAACAATTAGGAGGAAGTATTTTTTTGGCTTGTAATAACGAGGCATCTTCTTGCAAAATGCAATGACCCTGGTGGGTCCCTACTGTCAGCCTCTCCACGTACAGTCATCTCCTGATTCCTCTTGGTTGTTGACCATGTTGACAACGCCAGACGGCGGCGGGCACAACGAGCGAACCAAGGCAGAGAATGACAGCGAGGCCTTGGATGCGAACGAACAGCAGCCGTGGAAGATGCGATAGTGTAGTGGCAGGTGGAGGGGAGTACGAGGGCAACAACATGCAACTCAAACATACAAATGGTACAAAAAGCCCAAGGATTAATTGCTCATCAAATTTTTAGACAAAACCCAGATTGAACATGACAGTAACATCTAACCCAACAACTCTTTTTTGCAGTCACAAACAAATGGATCGGTCTGATCCATAAAATCAACATCCTGTGCAAAAAAAATTATTCTAGGATGACTACAACTTGTTGTAAATAGAAGCCGAACACATTTAGAAGCCCATTTGTCCACCTGAAACTTCTTTTTTTGCTGTTCAACATGTTCGTCCGTGAGAAATCTCTTGCTGTAAAAATTAAGCCTCATGGACAATAGTAACCTCGCATTCAACAGGAAGAATGTGACAAAGCTTCTGTTTGCCTTGTTGGATGCATATCGTCCCATCGTTATTATCCTCAAACGAATGTCATAAGAACTAAGAAAATCCTTGTGCTTATTACACCACCGATGGTTATATGTTTTTCTCCATGTGGTTCTGCCTACGTAGACATGAAGATTGAAAACAGTTAAGGTCTGAAAAAAGAATATGTCGAAAGAACAACAGCTGAAAAATTAATTCTAGTACAATATATACGGTCTTTCAATGTGCATGAAATCATCACCTCTATGTATAAATTCTCGAGAGATCGAAAGCATCGCAGCAAGCCAATAATTATGTCCAGATCAAAACTATACATTCTGATATATATGATCTTGACAGAATCTAGCAGCATTGATAGACTATCAATGGACGAACTCTTCATTGAGCATATAAAATAATATTAGTACCCAAAGTGTACTACAAGATGATATAAAACTTATGCACACAAATGAAAAATGCAGCATACGATTACAAATGTGTAGATGATAATATACGGTACCTGAAAAAGTGAGGAGCCAAACACCAACTCCTTGTGATTATTAAAGGGTCATGAATTACACCCAAGGTTTCCAGTTTGGGCGCACAGACGACAGTTATTTGTGAAAATGTATAAAAATTATGAAGGAGCAACCTTTCAAGTGAAGGGGCATCTTCGATGATGAGCTGCTGTCCTTTAAAACAAATTCCAGTGCTTTTAAGGTGAGGCAACTTTATTTAGAGACAACTGATACCGATTTCTATTCCCAAAACAATCAGCAAGCGCTCCAGGGCAGGGCAACTGGAGTGGATGATGCTGTGCAGTGAGGCCTCCGACAGATAAACCACCACAAGCGAAAGTTTTTTTAGCAGTGGGAGTCGAAGCATTTGTACCAGACCGTCTGGTAGATGGTACTGGGCGAAGGTGGCGGTGTGGAGAGAGGAGGAAAACCACGAGATGGACAACGGTGGTGTGGGAACAAATTCTTGGTGTGTTCGTGGTATGAAACTTTTGTGGTAATGGTACAACTCAAACTGCTGGAGTTTTCCGAATTCGGGGGATGTCAGCCAAGCGTCCACCTTGCCGGGTATGGACATCAGGTAGCATGTCGGGATACAGAGGCATTGAACGGGGCCCTGCTGGTGAGAAGAGATGATGGCTCTGAGGAGCTCAAATTCAGGAAGGACAGATATCTGACGACAGTCGAGATTGAGGGGCACGGTACGCCATAGAGGGCGCCGCCGAGTTGAGAGGACTTGTGTGCGGCAGCAATCCTTGATGGGGAGAAGCGAGATGATCTCCTCAAGGATGATGTCCGGGAGATCCCTGATGCGGTCCACCGGAGATTCTTCCGGTTCCTCAGATCCGGGTGGGGGTCGGGCTCACCGCTTCTCCCTGCGCTACCGGGTGCGGGATCTACAACTGGCGTCGCTGCTGGCGGGAGCCTCATCTTCTTGGCGCTGGGGCCAACCGACTCCATTTTCCTTGTGAGCATCGCGCCGAGCTCGCGGGTTTGAGCAGAGTAGCCATAGACGAGCCTAGTGGCAGTGCGAGTGGGGAAGGA
>NC_041387.1:404515784-404549194 GCF_002162155.2 Triticum dicoccoides
TTTGTGTTGCTGCATTGGAGCTGGCGCATGGACTTGGCTGACTGGCCATGCATGCAGGATGCATGTGCCCGCCGGCCACTTCATGCGCCTGGTTTGTTACTAGGCCTATTTAATAGGGTGGTTATGGAGTAAATTAAGGAGATCTATTTTCTCTGTGTGCATCCACCAAATTAGAGGATGCGGTACTGGATGCAGACACTCACATTAAACTAAGCTTCAGAAGATACGGTATGCATACTAACATTCAGAAGAACAAAAGTTCAGCATGTCTATGCATCTCAATGATTCACTATACTATAACCAATACAAAGCTGTGAGAAGGTGTGGAAATAAAGAAAATCGGTCGATGCTTTTCTGAGCAAAGGGCTTCCCTGCGCATGCATTAATTTCCTGGGCATGCTTGTTTCTTCTCAATGTTGCGAGCACTTTGAGCATGTTGGTAACTCCACAGCTAGCTAGCTGCCTCATCTTGCAATTGATGCTGACACATTTGCAGCAAACAAATGAGGCAATAGAGATGACTCAACATGAGTCCATATTGTGCAGTTCCCCTGAAATCATATTCATTGTCCTGAATCTGAAAAGATAGGAAAACAGTAGCTATACTTAAACACTGTTGCAAAACAGTAGCACATATCAATAGCTCGGCATGACAAAACACGATCATCTGGACGAAGGGGATACTGACCTGCGTGAGGAAGATTATATATAATTTCATAAGTCCTTGGTTGATTTCCACCTTTGGCCGCACTGCTTGTTTGCTCCTCCACACAGGACAGGATTGTTCCACACTGCATTTAGTAAGTCAACGTACGAATAAGCTAATTTCATCTTGCGGTGGTCATTGTACCTAGTTATGAATGTAGGAATACCTGGAGCACCATGAGGTTAGCTGATAGCAGGTAGACGCAGCCATATAAATTTTGTGCGGTGCTACCAAAATTGAGGTTTGTATCCCTTCCCGTTATGAGAATTCTTCTTGAAGTTGGTAGAATGTGACGGCTTGTTCTTTGCATCAAACTTGCCTTTCCCCTGAAATTTGTTATTGTTGTTTTGGGGCTGGTTGGGCTGGAAGTTCTTCTCGTGTACCATGTGGGCACTAGAAGCTCCCTCAGCGACCCGAGCACGTGTGTCTTTTACTCTCGCCTTCTCCTCAAAATCAAGAGTGCTAATGAGATCCAAAACAAAAAACTCATGTCTCTTGTTTTTCAGAGAAGTAGCAAAATCATTCCACGAAGGTGGAAGCTTGGCAATGATGGTCCCAGCAACAAATTTGTCTGGCAACACACACTTAAAGTACTCAAGTTCCTTAGAGAGTGATTGTATCTCATGAGTCTGCTGAACAACAGAGCGCTCATCAGTCATCTTGTAGTCATAGAATTGCTCCATGACGTACAACTCGTTGCCAGCGCCCGAGGGCCCAAACGTGGCCTCAAGCGCAGACCACATGTCTTTGCTATTCTCAAATGACATATATGAATCCACAATGGAATCGTCAAGAACACTCAGCAGGGCAGCTTTGAAGAGGGTATCCATGTTCTAAAAAGCTTCCTACTGTGTAGGATTAAGATCGCCCTCAGGCTTACCCTTAGTGGCGTCGTAGCAGTACATGATCTGAAACCAATATACTGCTCTTGTGCACCACCTTTTATATTGCACCCCCTTAAAAGTAGGCGGCTTCAAAAGCGCAGCAAAACCACTTGGAGTAAATTGCCTGTAATCAGGTTTTTGGATTGGATTGTTGAATATATGAGCAATTTAGTATGAGATTTAATGTGAATCAGCAGTAAATAGATCATGACGATAATTGCAAACATCAAAGTAATGATGCAGACTAAACCAGGAGGACAGAATCACATACTATACAGTGGGAGCAGAACCGATGTGGTTGATGTTGTCACTCATGTCGTTGATGAAGAGGTTACCGAGGTCGGGGAAGAAGGCTATCATTGAGGAAGTCATCGCTGGCAGCAGTCATAGGAGTGTGCTCCCCAAAAACCTAATCGCCCCTCTCCCGTACAGGATCACGAAAGGCGGGGTTCAGAGGACTGCTGTCCCTTCTCATGGTGCACGCCGGAAGAAGGGCTGGAAAGAATTGTGTGGCAGCGCTAAGATCTGGAACGGTGCGAAACCATATGATACAATGATGGTTAGGGTAGAGCATGTCAGGTCGGTCGTGCGAGTATAATAGTAGGCCTTTGGCCCCCAAACCCCACGTCCAAGTCAATAATAGCTCAAAAAAGGTCAATAATAGCCCCACCAAGGTTTGTCCCAAAAAATGGAGTAATTAAGGCGTCCGTTAGTCCCTTTAGTATAAATAATGTATCATTAATAATGGCCCCACCTTTTGTCTCACAAAGTATGTTGGAGTACAACCGGCTACATGTTTACAATCCGCTTCTCTACTCTCTCCTCTTCTCTCTCCTTCAACTAAGCACAAATACTATATTTAAATCCTTATAGCCTGCTTATGTCATCTAATTGTAGTACTTGCTCTAAAGTTACTATCCACTGTGTAGTCTGAAATGCCGGGCGTGCAGTGGGCGGTGCCCTCGGTCGGCGTGCCGCTTCAACGGCGGAAGCAGTGAGAGGTCGCGTCGCCCTGACTTGCCATCAATGTGGAGCGGCGGGCTCAGCTGGCGCTGGGCAGGAAGCGCGCGCGGGAGGGGGGAGGGGTTTTTGTTGGACCAAGAAGGTGAGAAGCCAACTTGGGATCGGTCCGGACGGGGAAATATCATGTGCTCCCATACTCTGCATATGACACTAGTCTATGTTACTACTCCCTCCTTTCCGGTTTATAGAGATGTTTAGAGTAACATAGTAATATGTTACAGTATAAGTTACTCCCCACTATGACCAGCCTTGGCCTCTCCCAGTGCTCCACCATGTATAGCTGCTAAGCCTGACACGTAGGCATAAAATATGATGTGGCACCAATAAACTAAGCACCTATGCATTGAAGACTTGAGTTACTAAGCCATTTAATGCACTTAGCACCTCATTTAAGAGCATGGTTAATAGTATAGCTAGCTGCTGGCTATAAGCCAGTGCCATGTCATCTACAACCCATCTTATAGTCAACATGTACAATAGTAGATCAAAAGAGTGTACTACTTTTTTATTATGTGGCCCACCTTTCATTCTCACAAAGTGCCTAGGAGCACGTGCTAGAGCTGGCTCTTCACGAAGAGCCCGCTTACCTTCTCTCTCGTCTTCTCTTATAGCCCGCCGACTCAACTCTATTGTACTTGCTCTAAGCACATCTAAGAACTTACTAGCACCCCATTGACCATGGACCTTGACGGTGTACGTCACCTTGTGTCTCATAATTTTCCTCGTCATCATCTGAGTCGTAGAAGATCTCACCCACATCATCATTAGCATGCAGCCGCCTTGATAGACAACATGCGCAGAAGGAGTAGAGGCGACTTGGGACGCACCACCACCATGTTGTGGGCACTCCATACGTGCTCGTGTGCGTGCAGCGTGCATGTTTTTCCATCGGTGCTAGCTATAAGGCCGAGGCTGCGGTCGTCTTCGTATCCGACTAGTAGTTGAGCAACAACGGCAAAGAGGTGCTGCAAGAGATGTGTATGCGCTATTGCGTGCGAGCTTCGTCGTAGCACAACGAACCGGATGTCGCCGCGGATGGCGCATGCCTCCATGTAGCCGAGTGTGTGCGCATGCATCTGTTATTCACGCGCATTCTGCGGTCGAGCGTGTGTGCATGCACGTGTTGTGTACATGCATTGTGTGCTCCATGCTGTGCACGTATGTGCATGAGTTGGATCAGATGGAGTTAGTGCGTTGGCTTGTGTACATGCGTGGCTGCATGTGTCTTGTACATGCGTGGCTTGTTGCGTGGTTATCAATAATTCAATATAAACTACTCCCTCCGTTCCTAAATATAAGTCTTTCTAGCCATTTCAAATAGACTACAACATACGGATGTATGTAGACATATTTTAGAGTGTAGATTCACTCATTTTGTTTCGTATGTAATCCCTTATTGAAATATCTAAAAAGACTTATATTTGGGAATAGAGGGAGTATAAAACATCTTCAACTTAGCATCCTGATGTACCGTTTCTAGTGGTTAGCAAAAAGTTCATGTTCTTTTATTTGTTTATAGGTGGGCAGGTGGCAAAAAACAGGGGAAAACGCGCAAGGTTCCTTGCAGACGCTCCACCGTGAGGTTCCTTGCTCCTTCTCGGTCATCGGGAATCTATGCTCTTCAACTCTTTTCTTTTACCTGAGCTTTGTTCATCCTTTTCCCAACACGCGAGACATCTAGCATCAAGGTGCACATGTCATGCAAGAAAATGGAGATAATCAGATAAGCAGTGCGTAAGTGAGTCGTGCACTTCGGTGGTACATACGCAATATTTTTTCTCCTCGATGGCACGTGAATAGTGCACGTACTCAATGATGGAGCACGGGATGGTAGCAATGACATGGCCAGCCTTTTTTGGAGAGAGTGCATACTAAATAACTTTGATGTGTCCTATCAACTCGCAGAACGACGAGAAGCTTGATTACGCCTTCTCCCTCGCCAACGCATGCGCGGTGGCTCGCAACACGAGGAGAAACATTTGCTTACAAGCGGTGGACGTGCAACAGTTCATTTGGTGTTAGATTGCCAGAAGTACTACTGTAGAACCATCGACTTCCGGAAGAGGCAAAGAGCCAACGCAAGGTCACCTACTAACCTTAGGCTAGGTGTAGTGGGAGTAACATAAGTATGGGTACCTCCTTTTTTATTCTAGAAACAACCACAGGCGAATATCGAGGTGCTGGTTACGTAGAACAAATTTCTTGGAGTCCGTGCTCAGCCCTCCTCTATCTCTCTTCTCAGCCAGCCAGCGGACGCGCAGAGCCCATCATCTATTTGCTCACATGCGGTCCCACATGTCAGTGAAAACGCAAGAGGACCCACTGAACCTGCACATCTTTCACCTCGACGTGCTGGTGATGAAAAACAAATCCAATAAAGATCTTCGGTGGCCGCTTTTGGATTTACTCAAGAGTAGTAAGATTCTATTTACAATTTAACCCAAGATGCACATCACGTGGCTTCAACTACCACTCTATTTTCTTGCATGACACGACCTGGATGTTGGATGTCCCACGTGTCGGCAAAAGGAGGAAGAAGCCGACCAAATCTTTGGTTGTGCTCTCGGATTAGACTAGTTGTGGTATCTTAATTTTTTTATTGTGTACTCCCTCCGTTCCAAAATACTTGACTTCTATTTGTCCAAAAATGGATGTACCTATATACTAAAACATGTCTAGATACATCTATATTTTGACAAATAGAAGGCATGTATTGTGGAATGGAGGGAGTAGAATGGATGCAAGTTTTGGTATTGGGAAGAAGAGTACATCGATATATTGATAGAGCGCAATTTAGTAGATGTTCTAGCACTTTTAGCTAGCATAGAGGCTAGAGATGAGACTAGTGCACTTGTTGATACTCCTACTAGAATAGAGGCTAGACATGAGACTAGATGCAAGGAAGCAACATGTACTTCTTTACACTCGAAGAAGAAAGAAGCACACAAGATCGAGCCTCCGTAGATCAATAATGAATGCATCAAGAAGGCACTAATACAATTTATAGGAGCAGTTATGGAAGTTGGATATCTTCTAGTAGTAAAATGTATTCTTGTGGTTCTTGTTTTCTTTGGTCTTGCTTTTCTAGTCAAAATTATCGTTGCAGTTCATGCAAAACGGAGGTCCGTTTGGGGTCATGTGTTGGAGTTGGCCTTACAAGTGGGACCGCAGTTGAGGAAACCGACTATCAGCAAACCCCCACCTCACCCGCTGCACGGTGGCTGAATTTAGAGAAATGACAAGGTTGAAGAGATTGCTCTAGCACGGACTCCAAGAAATAATATGGTGTCAGATGGATGTCGTGGTGGTGGCGTGTGCCCTACTCCTGGACGTGAATGCTTGTTCCAGCCCATGCCATCCTACTATTCCTACTACTTGTATAGTACTAGTATCGAGGATTCGAGGTGTTGGTTACGTACAGCGAACACATTAACATATGGCTACAGTAAAACACCCGCCCGACGTGCGAAGCATGTGAAGCTAGTACTACTATTGTTGATTGGCCTCATCCAATAACCTGTTGCAATGCACGTACAATTATGTATTCGGAAAATATTTTTTTGCCTCGTCGCACCACTCACTCAGAGAAGCGACTCGAAAGCCATTCATAAATTTAGTAAGTTTATCACAGGCATATCATTTTATTACATACAACAGGTCATCAACCCACATCGACAACGAGGATACATTATAAATACTAAAGTTTTCATCACACAACAAATAACAAGCAATGAAATGAACTTCAACTCAACCAATCCTCGGCGTTGGAAACACTTGCTTTGAACCACAAGTGATTCTCTGGGACGGGCCATCTATTGTCGATCTCGAAACCAACGTAGGACTGATCATCCAGGCTGAAGCGGCCTACTATATCAGTACCAGGGTAGGGAACCACCCAAATGTTCGAGGTATAGACACAGTTGCTTCTCATAAATGGTACTAGTAATGTTGTGTCAACAGTAGTTGGATCGCCTTTACATCATCGGATAGTTTTGTCCAAGGAAGAGCGAGTTTTCTCCAAGACTATCAATTCTATACCAGGGAGAAGGTGTTGGCGCTAGCACACTAGTATCCATCCCGAATACCATGCAACATGTGTTGGAATAGGTCCGAAGAGTGCGACCATGGGAGATAACACGTGCACCCTCAGTAGTAACAAACTCAGTGCGTTGTATACAGACAGAAGAGGTGATCCATCGGAATTAGTTGCCAGGCACCACTGAGTATATACGTTCTGCTCGTCCTCATGCTTGTGATCATCACCATCGTCATCTCCCCCTTGGTTATAAATTTTTTCAAGTATAGGTGGTGGAATGTTCATTGGACCTAGGAAAAACAAGAAGAAGGTTAATTAGTAAAGGGAAACTTGCTAACCCACATGCATGTGGATGAAACAATTATAATTATAGTGGAAGACAAACATACCGAAACTACAAGGATCCCATGCAAAAACAATGCCATGAGCGGTGGAAGCAAACACAAGACCCTCGTATTGAATTGCATCACAGTACACATTCGTGTATAGAAACTGATTTTTGAGAAATATCCATCGAGTCGAACCACAAAGGACGGCAACAAGCTTGTCGAAGATAGAACCAACTTCATAGTTCTTGTAATTCCAAGAGCGGTTGGGAACTCAATAAATTGCTATCTTCCGTAGAAGATAGTCACCATGATCTATTTGAACGTGCGTACAATACCGGTGTGCTCAACCTCTGGGCAGTCTGCTGAGATTTTTCAAAGTGGAACCCGGTGACAAGTGTACACATTCACAAGTTCCCACTCGCAGTTGTACCCAATATAAACAACCCAATCTCCATTTGCGCCTGCCCAATCCTTTGCCCTCAAGCGATGGCATCTTAACATCATACGTATCATTATCAAGCGGCATCAACTTGCATAAGGCGAGGCCTGCGTCGTCCCCGTGCCAGTAGTCATCAGGGTCACGACGAAGAAGATAGGGGAGATCAAACCACTCCTTGACCCTTGGGTTCCTTGTAATTATGTTATTAGTTGAGTCGAGAATGGTCTTGAACGAACCTGCCATGCTAGCCGAGGTGATGACGTCGCACCGATCAATGAGTTCCTCCACCGCGTCATCTTTCAGATCAGGGCAAGAATAACGGGGTCGTTTCCGGCTTGTTCCCTCCATGGAGAAGACGATCGAACAATGGCAGAAGGAAGGGTGAATGGCTGAAGGAAAATGGAGGAGCGAGAGGAAGAGCGTGCGACAGAAGTTCCAAATCAAGAGGGAAAGTCGAAGAGTCAGTGGACGGTTGCCAGTTTTCCATGGTACACGAAGAGGAGCCCTGGCCTACACGTCCGTTCGGAAATACTAGTAGAAAAGGACTCACCGTCGTCTCACTGGTATGTTGGAACGGGACCACATGTCAACGAAACATGGTGTGTAATTTCTCGTGCAAAATGCGATCTGGCCGCGTTGGCCCAAGGTGTCGCATTAGTTTCTTTTTTTTGAAAGTTTGCCGCATTAGTTATCGACCTTTATTTTTTTAACATGCAATCTGAATGGATAGCTCTTGTGGTCATCACACGTGAGCGGATATAGTGATGGTTGATTCGCCCGAGCAACTTATTACTGTGGGAATATGGGAGTACCAGCGGATTCAAGGAACAGAGAAATGATGGTTGCTTCATCCGAGCAACTTACTGTGGCGAAGGTGGGGCTCTGTGATTTGACTGCTCACTAGTCATTACTACCGCGGCGCAACGACCGGGGTGAATCTTTCCATGAAGTTGTGTTGTGCACTCAATATTGCTGCATGGCAGGTGGAGCCGGATGAAGGATGTCCAACATGTCGGCGAAACGAAGTTGAATTGTTTCTAGCATTGCTATCAATCCTTCAGGATTTGTTTATATATACGCATAATTTTAATGAAATTGTACTGTGATGCTATGAAGGTTTCAACTTTGGTTCCCGCAGGAAAAAAAAGGTTTCAACTTAGGATTCATGTGTCTTGCCTCGAGATTATCTCGTTACAACATTCCATCAAATACAAATGAAACTACCATGGCTAATGCATCTCAATGGTTTGCAGATCAGCGCCAATATTCACATCACAACTGAAGACAAAGTTGTGAGAAGGTGTACAAATAAAGAAAAAAATATAATTGATCGATGTTGTTCGTAGGCATGGCTCCATTTCCTTGGCACGGTGTTCATTGCTTGGCAGCTAGTTTCACCCAGCTCTGTAGCAAAAAAAGAGGTGTATGAAGGACACCACTGTCGGATGTGGGGTTCCGGCCAACCCTTAAGGTTCGAACTCTGGGGTGCGCGCGAAGATCTTTCCTCTACCAACCCACGTCCCAATGCCTCACTGAGAATCTAGACTACTCGATGAACAACACGAGGGAGACGAGATTTATACTGATTCAGGCCACCATTGTGGTGTAATACCCTACTCCAGTGTGTGGTGTGTGGATTGCCTCAGGGGCTGATGATGAATAGTACAAAGGAAGAGCAACCTTGCGAGGGGTGTTCTTGTGGTGGTGTGGTGTTCTACTTGGGAAGGATTCGATCCTAGTTGCCTGCTCAAGGTGAGCCGTCCCTCCTGCTGTGGTGGCTAGTCCTACATATAGAGGCTCTAGTCCTCTTCCCAAATATTGAGCGGGAAGGGCGCCAACAACGGCCATTTTGAAGGGGAACATCTAGTACAACTTATCCTGACTAAAGTTGGTCTTCGACTGCCAAAGGCACTGGCGATGACGTTGTCTTGGGCTCCACGGTGACCTCCGTCCTGCCTCCCTATGGGCCTTGTTCTCGTTGCATTGGAATGGTAACCTTTACTTGACGCCTCGGTACTCCGCGCTTGCGCTTGCCCCCTTTGAACCGAAGAGGAAATAAGGACCTTGGAAATGCCGGTGCGCACCTGGCGCCCGCCTGGCCTCGATCGTCATGGCTTGCGTCATGAGCACCTCGCGAGGTACCCTTGCCTTGATCTCTCCGCCTCCTCGCGAGCTTGCCTGGACAGGCCGCTCCTGAGGATGCCTTCTGCCGTCCGCCCCGCGAGGCTTGGTCCCTCGCGAGGGTCTTGAGCTTGAGTCGATGAAGATGGGCCATACTGGGCCACCACTTGAGCCACGCCGCAGGCCACATGCAGGCAAGTCTGGGGACCCCAGTTTCCAAAACGCCGACAGTAGACCCTAGGCCCAAGGCACGCTCGGACTTGGCTTGGCAGGGAAGTGAAGGGGCATGTGCGGAGCGCAACGGGCCCCAACAGCCTGCGGCCTTGGTCGCCGCATGGCGGTTGATCGGACGTGGGCATCTCCACTTCCCCATGATGCCTCGGCAACTGCTCAACTTGACAGGTCTCTGCATGCGAAATGAGTCATGATTACCTGCGATCATGGAGGCTGACGGTTGGCCTCCTCCGGCTATAAGTACGGAACGGCATGAGCCCTCCCATTTTATCTCTCCTTGCTCCGCCTCTTCCCCCTTGCTCTCCCTCCACCGTCTCGTTGTGTCTCATGGCGCCTATGAAGAAGTTTTCGGCCGCAGAGAAGGGGAAGGCCCGTCGGGAAGGGCCTGGCTCCCCTCTGGCTAAGCGCGGCCGAGGTCGCCCCCGCAAGCGTCCCGCGACTCCTACGAGGGCCACCCATGGTCACGGTGGTGGCCCCTTGCTTGGTGAAGGCCGCTTGATAGGTGGGGGGAGGCGCACCGTGGCTGCGCGGCCTCCTCGCCCATGATTTCACTCAGCGGAGGTGTTGCCGGAGTTCGTTGTTTGGTCGAAGGATCAGGCCAGTACCTGGCTTCAGCTCCCTCGCTTCTTCGCCGGCGAGCTGCCGGCTGGTGCCACTAGCGGGCTCTGGCTTCAGGCGGACGGCTGCTGCAGCAGAGCCTCTTGGGTGGTGGTGGAGGTTTCCATCACCGGGAATGTGGCCCTGGCTCGCGGTTGGCAGAAGTTTGCCCGCGCTCGTGGCCTGGGCCAGCGGTGCACCCTTCACTTCAAGTTTGACGGTGACGCCACCCTCTTTGTGAGGGTGTTTGGAGAAGACAGCCGCCGCGCCGGGTGTTGTCCTAAAGGTGATGATGGTGACCGGATGCTCAGCCTCGGCGACGGCAGCGGTGAAGACGAGGGCGGGCCCGCACCAGGCGGTGCCCGCAATTCGCCAAGCTTCGGTGACTCCCCATCTGACGGAAGCTCCTCCAGCGGCGGCCGTGACCAGCCACCGCACTGTCGTGCCCGCTTTGAGGGGGGCGGCGGATCGTCCCACCGGTGCGCCTCAGTGAAGCATGAGGAGGGGTCCGCTTGAGCTCCGGAGGGTGATGCAGATCCTCTTCTGCAGGCTGTCGCTAGGCGAGCCGTGCCCATTTTGTTTTACCTGCATAGAGAGAGGAGTGTGGAGCCCCGTGGGGGTGTGCTAGACTGTTGCCTTTAATTATCATGCGGTTTCTATCATTTCCATGCCATGTTACGGTATTGCATGCTCATGCGTAGGAATAACTTACCTTGGTAGGGGATTCATTACGGCCTTTTCCTCGGGAGGCTCCGGCCAGAGGCCTTGTCGTGCGTCTTGAGGCCTGCAAAAATTAGCCAGAGGGACAGGCTCCGTCCCCCAGCTGCATGGGTGACCAGCTCAGGTCCTGCGTTTGTGTTGCGATGCCTGTGGGGCATGGACCGGGAGGAGTGCTCTGAGCATAGGTTGGGTAACCTTACGAAATTAAGCCAGAAGACACTCGCGAGGGTTCCCGCACAGCCCCCCTTGCGAGGATTGTGAAAGGAAAGAAGAGTCAGGCGAGCGGCAAAGACAAGGAAATACAGGCCAGGGACGGCAAACAACATCGAAAGCAACTCCAACTAAAGTCCCAAACAAAGATGAACTAGCCAACTATAGAAAGCAAATGAAAAGCCGCGTCCGGCACCTAATCTAGTCTTTGACGTCTTCTCACCAGCGCGGAGCTAAGTGCTGCCACTAGGCGTGGGCGGGAGCCCCCGAGGCCCAGGGGCGGCACTCCAGAGACTCCGGGGCGTGTACAGCCCCAACTCATTATTACGTGAGAGTGTCACGGGCGGCGAGCTTCACAGGCATTGGCCTTCTTCACAGGCACCGGGCCTTTTCTTGGGGGGGTCGAGCTTCACAGGCATTAGCCTTCTTCACAGGCACCAGGCCTTTTCTCAGAGCGACAAGCTTCACAGGAATTGGCCTTCTTCACAGGCTCCGGGCCTTTCCTCGCAGGCACTGGGCCTCACTTCAAGGGTAGAATCTCTAGAGGTGCTGAATGTTCCACGCGTTCGGGATGGGTACCCCCTTCTAGGTCTCGAAGCGTGCGGAGCCGGGCCTGGAAACATGAACAACCTTGAACGGGCCCTCCCACATGGGAGAGAGCTTATGCAGCCCTTGCCTGGAGAGCACCCGCCTGAGCACGAGGTCCCCTTCCTCGAGAGTCCTGGGGCGGATGCTGTGGCAATGGTACCGCCGCAGCGCCTGCTGGTATCTTGCCGCCCATAGCGCGGCCTCCCGACGGCGTTCCTCCCCCAGGACGAGATTCGTCCCCCGCATGGCATCCTGCTGCGCTTCATCGAACGCCAGGACCCGCGCGGAGCGACGCTTGACCTCGTGAAGGAGGACCGCCTCTGCTCCATAGACGAGGAAGAATGGGGTTTCGCCAGTTGACTTGGTTGCGGTCATGCGGATGGACCACAACACAGACTGGAGCTCGTTGTACCAGCCCTTGCTGCAGGCCTCCAGCTTCTTCTTGAAGGTTCTGGTTTTGAGGCCCTTCAGGACTTCCGCATTGGCTCGTTCAGCCTGGCCGTTGCTCCGAGGATGCGCCACCGAAGCGTAGCATATCTGCATTCCAAGGTTAGCACAGTATGTTTTGAAGAGATTGCTAGTGAATTGCGAACCATTGTCGGTGATGATGCGATTAGGCACTCCGAAGAGGCTCACGAGGCCTTTGATGAACTTGACTGCAGAGCCTGCTGGGATGGTGCGGACAGCTTCCACCTCGGCCCACTTGGTGAACTTGTCGATGGCAATGTAGAGGTAGCGATAGCCCCCTGGCGCCCGGGGAAACGGGCCCAAGACGTCTAGCCCCTAAAACTACGAACAACCATGAGAGGGGTATGGTCTACAGGCCCTGAGCTGGCTGATGGATCTGCTTGGCGTGGAATTGGCAGGCTTCACAAGATTTCACCAGCTCAACGACATCGTTGAGTGCTGTGGGCTAGTAGAACCCGCTGCGGAACGCCTTGCCAGCGAGGGTTCGTGACGATGAGTGGTGCCCACAATCTCCTCCGTGTATGTCTGCCAGCAGCTCTTTCCCCTGTTCCCTGGAAATGTAACATAGGGACACGTTGTTCGGCTGCTTCCGGTAGAGCTCTCCATCTTGAATGTAGTAGGTTGTGGCTTGCCGCGCCACGCGTTCTGCATCCTCCTCCTTCTCCGGCTAGGTCCCTTGCATTAGGTAACTCTTGAGTTCCACGGTCCAAGATCCCTCCTGAGGCTCCAGCACCAGGAGCAAGCGTGCTCCTGAGGCAGGCGGTTGAGGGAGCTTCTCCTGAGACTGCGCTGCGCTTGATGGTTGTGCTGCTGTCGAGGGTTTAAAGAGCCTTTCCTCAAAGACACCGGGCTCTTGAGGCAGCCGCCTGGATGCCCTTTTGGCGATGTCATCAGCCTCTTGATTGGTGTCGCGGGGCACATGCTACAACTCCAAACCCCAAAACTGTTTCTCAATTCGGCGGACCTCCGCTAGATACGCCTCCATGTTCTCGTCCCTCGGCTCATACACCTTGTTGGAGAAGTTGACGAGGAGCTGTGAATCGCCTTTGATGATGAGGCGCTTTACGCCCAAGGCCACTGCAGCTTTCAAGCCCGCTATCAGCCCCTCGTACTCTGCTATATTGTTAGAAACCTTCTTTCCATGCTGGAAACAGAGTTGCACGGCGTAGTAGAGTTTGTCCTGAGTGGGGGATATGAGCACCACGCCAGCCCCCGCGCCATGTTGTGAGAAGGCTCTGTCGAAGTACATAACCCAACCGTCCGGCGCCTCACTTCCTGGAGAAAGTGACCGGTCTTCGCCTGCTTCAAGCCCTGGCGCCTCTATCCATTCTGCTACAAAATCTACCAGTGCGGCTCCCTTGACGACCCTCGTCGTGCTGAATTCCAACTGAAATGCTTGCAGCTCGATGTTCCATTCGGCGACCCTTCCCGCTGAGTTGGGACTCCTGAGTACCCTTTCCAATGGATATGCCGAGACGACCTTGATGGGGTGACCTTGGAAGTAGTGTTGTAGCTTCCGAGAGGCCACCAACAGCGCGAGCAAGAGCTTCTGGGGCATGGGGTATCGCGCCCTCGCATCCGGCAGCACCGTGCTGACAAAAATACACGGGATGCTCGACAAGGGTGGGCGTGTCGATGGAGCCAGCGCCCCCGGAGAGTGGAGCACCTCCAGGGGCGCTGGAGCCCCCGGCTCCTGATCGCTTGGCGAGGTCCCCTCGGCCCCGGAAGCATCTCCCTGCTCAGGCTGACTCCAGTCCGCCGAGGTTGTGGCCCTCGCGAGGCCTTCCTGGCCTCGAGCCACAGCGGTCGGGGTTGTTGCCGAGTCGGCCTTGGCTTGGCGCTCCTCTCGGACTGCCACCAGAGCTGCGCTGGCGGAGTATGGAGTGGCGGTGAGGTAGAGCACCAAGGGCTCCCGAGGGCGTGGAGCCACCATCACAGGGGGGCTGGTCAGGTATTTCTTTAGATCCTGGAACACTTCTTCAGCCTCTTGAGTCCATTTGAACGGCCCCTTTCTCTTCATCAGCTTGAAGAAGGGCAAAGTGCGTTCCCCTAGCTTGGAGATAAAGCGCCCTAGCGTGGTTACTCGCCCGGCGAGCTTCTGCATTTCCCTGAGAGTTTGCGGTGGACTCATGTCTTCGGTTGCCTTGACCTTCTCTGGGTTGGCCTCGACCCCTCTGTGGGATACGAGGAAGCCCAGAAGCTTGCCAGAAGGAACACCGAACACGCATTTCTCTGGGTTAAGTCGCAGATCCACTTCATGCAAGCCCGCGAATGTTTCTTCCAGGTCCTGTATCAGGGTCTTTGCCTCCCGAGACTTCACCACTATGTCATCCACATAAGCCTCGACGTTTCTTCCGAGCTGCCGACCCAAGGCGATGTGCATCAGTCGGTGAAAGGTTGCGCCAACGTTGCGCAATCAAAACGGCATGCAGGTGTAGCAGTACACCCCACACGGGGTCAGGAAGGCCGTTTTCTCCCCATCTTCTACCGCCATCTTGATTTGGTGATAGCCCGAGAAAGCGTCCAGGAAGCACAACAGGTCACACTCAGCGGTAGAGTCGACGATTTGATCGATGGGGGGAAGCGGGAACAGATCTTGAGGGCAGGCCTTGTTGAGGTTGGTGAAATCGACGCACATGCGCTCCTTTCCTCCCTTCTTTGGCACAACGACAGGGTTCGCCAGCCATTCTAGATAGCAGACCTCGTGAATGACTCCCGCAACTTCTAGCTTGCGGGTTTCTTGGGTGATGAAGGCCTGCTTCTCAGTGGACTGCCGCCTTGCTTTCTGCTTCACGGGGTGTACGTTTGGGCATACGTTCAGGTGGTGCTCGATCACCTGCCTGGGTACCCCTACCAGCTGTTTGGGTTCCCACGCGAACACCTCCTTGTTCGCGTGCAGAAACTTCACTAGGGCCTCCTCTTGCTCGGGGTCGAGATTGGCGCCTATGGTAAAGGTGGCGCCAGAGGATCCGTCCTCGTCGACTGGTACTTGCTTGGTCTCCGCTTTGTCTTGGGAGAACAACTGCCTCTTCTTGGTTGGTGCAGCCCCCTTGGCCCTGAGGGGGTCAGCGCTGGTGGGCTGCGCTACTGTGGCCGCCTTGAAAGCGAGCTTGTGCGCCTGCAGGGCATCTTTTGCGTCCCCGGCCACGGTGAGGACGCCGCTGCTCCCGGGCATTTTCATCAGGTTGTAGGCTGGGTGGGTTGCTGCCATGAACTGGGCCAAGGCTGGGTAGCCGAGGATGGCATTGTACGGGAGGCCGATGGGGGCGACGTTGAAGTCGACCAGCTCCGTGCGGAAGTTGGCCTGGGTGCCAAAGGTTACCGGGAGGCGGATCTGCCCCAGGGATCCGGTGGAGCTGCCCCCGATGCCCGAGAAGGGTTGGCTGGGTCGGAGTCGCTCCAGCGGCACGTGGAGGAGATTGAAGGCCTCGACTGAGAGCGCATTGAGGCCGGCCCACCGTTGATGAGGGTCCTAGTGACGGCCACCTGGCAGATGGTTGGAGTACACAACATTGGGAGCGCACCCGAGCAAGCAGCATTGGCGAGGTGATCATCCTAGCTGAAGGTCAAGTCGGCCTTGGGTGCCACCCATCCCGGAGGAGCTTGGTAGCGAGCGAGGGCAGTGCCGATCTGGCGGACGAACGGCTTGACGTGGCGACTCGCGGGTGGGGCTTGCAAGCCACCTAGGAGAGCCGCGACGACGGGGAGCGTCGGTGCTGCATGGCGGGCGAGGAAGAGGCTGCGCAGCTCCTCCCAGGAGGTCACCGAAGACGCTGGTAAGTGGAGTAGCCACATGCGCGGGACGCCGACGGGGGCCATGGGCAGCCAGTTGGCCATGACCCGGTCGTCGCCTCTGGCCTTGAGGACGGCCTCCTCATATGCCAGCAGGAAAGCTAGCGGATCCGCCACGCCGTCGTAGCGCGGTGGCATCTCTGGCTTGAACTTGTTTGGCCACCGCACCTGTCGCAAGGTGGGGGCCAAAGCTCGGAGCCCCCAGGGCCGGCGCCGGCCCCTGCGGCCGGAGCGGGCGGCGCGTTGCCCGCCATGAGGGTGAAGCGAGGCATCGATGGAGAATGGGTCGTCGGCAGGGAGAGCTCTGGCGCACCCCTACCCGGCGTGCCAAATGTTAGATGTGGGGTTCCGGCCAACCCTTAAGGTTCAAACTCTGGGGTGCGCGCGAAGAACTTTCCTCTACCAACCCACGTCCCAACGCCTCGCTGATAATCTAGACTACTTGATGAACAACACGAGGGACACGAGGTTTATACTGGTTCAGGCCACCATTGTGGTGTAATACCCTACTCCAGTGTGTGGTGTGTGGACTACCTCAGGGGCTGATGATGAACAGTACAAAGGAAGAACAACCTCGCGAGGGGTGTTCTTGTGGTGGTGTGGTGTTCTGCTTGGGAAGGATTCGATCCTAGTTGCCTTCTCAAGGTGAGCCGTCCCTCCTGCTGTGGTGGCTAGTCCTATATATAGAGGCCCTGGTCCTCTGCCCAAATATTGAGCGGGAAGGGTGCCAAAAACGGCCATTTTGAAGGGGAACATCTAGTACAACTTATCCTGACTAAAGTTGGTCTTCGACTGCCAAAGGCACTGGCGATGACATCGTCTTGGGCTCCACGATGACCTTCGTCCTGCCGCCCTGCGGGCCTTGGTCTCGTTGCACTGGAATGGCAACCTTTACTTGATGCCTCGGTACTCCGCGCCTGCGCTTGCCCCCTTTGCACCGAAGAGGAAACAAGGACCCTGGACATGCCGGCACCCGCCTGGCCTCGATCGTCATGGCTTGCATCATCAGCACCTCGCGAGGTACCCTTGCCTTGATCTCTCCGCCTCCTCGCGAGCTTGCCTGGCGAGGCCGCTCCTGAGGATGCCTTCTGTCGTCCGCCCCGCGAGGCTTGGTCCCTCGCAAGGGTCTTGAGCTTGAGTCGAGGAAGATGGGCCGTACTGGGCCACCACTTGAGCCACGCCGCAGGCGGGCAAGTCTGGGGACCCCCGTTCCCAGAACACCGACAACCATAATCCGATCATTTTGTGCAGCTCCACTAAAATCGAGCGGACCATCCCTATTTGCAAAGATATCCAGTCAGTGTGATTACAATAATAGTGGAACTAAATGATGAAACATAACACACATAAATAGAAGCCGATCACCTCTACGATCTCTCTTTACGACTAACTTCTTGTTGGAGAAGATTTGGCACGGAGTTGGATGAGGAGGATAGCAAAACCAATCTCCCTTTCCGCAGTCCCACAGAAATTTAAAAATGTTGCCCGTCTGACATTTTGGCGGAACTGCACAAAACACTCTTTAGAAAAAAGTGATTTGTGCAGTTCACAAAAAGGTCGCAATAGCAACGTGGTGAAAATGGATAGCCCTGTTTGCAAAAGGAGATCGAAAGGAAACAATTACTGCCCAATAACACGAGTTGAAGACACATGCGCTGACAAAAAAGAAGTATGTTCCATGTAATAAGGGAAAGATAGCACATGGTGGTTTATCAAAAATGGTTTGAGGACGAGATTGCAAGATGGAAAGTACATCGGCCGAGATACGATTTAAGCAAACAACTAAGAAGATCCACATGCAGCAACGTGGGAAGATGGGCAGTGGAGCAAGGCTTGAGGAACATGTACCTGAGGGTCTTTAAGATGCTACTAGGAGGGCGCCAGCGGCCGAGATCTTCCCATACTACGGCATCAAGCAAGTGGCGAAGGCCCTACCACGCCGGAGCATGGTCAGAGAGAACGGCGGGTACCGCAGATCGGGACATGATGCCTCAACGCCGTCGAACGGAAAGACGATGCTCATCCTCCCTTTCCACGGCGGACGGGATGCGGCCGGATCACTGACCAACACTGAGAGAGAGAGAGAGAGAGGCCACGGCCGCCTTGTTTGAGATGGTGTGACAAGAGACAAACCCATTTTTCCATTTTCCCCATGGCAATCGTTTTATATTCTGTACGTGCCATTGAGCAATATATAACTTTATTTACTGCTAACGCGTCAAGTCGAACTTTGTTCCGTCTAGGCGTGGTACCCGACCCTCCTTCGAGTAAACAACCGCTACACGCGTCAAATTATCACGTGGGCTGCCTTTTTATACAGAAATGAACTCCACCGTGTACCCGCGCGGGTGTGGCCGGGAACGAGACGTGAGTATGTGCGTCCTGCATGCACTTCTTCTTTAGGTGCAGGTACGTACGTGGGTGGGTGTGAGAGAGATGGTTTGTGCGAAACAGAAGCAATGTGTTGATGATATCTCAAATAGAAAAACATAACATATGCAATGTGTGTGAAACGGAGTCATGGACATGAGATATCGATAGAATTGAAAACAGGGATGAAGTGTGTGGCTGCGTGATGGATAAAGAGTGCCATCGAATTTGTGTTTGCCCACATCAAAGATACAGGGCGGCTGGCCTACTTGAATTTGAGAGGGTAGAGGTGCGGTTTTTCTCCGTAGCATGGATACCTACCTACAATGTTTGACTATCGGTGTGTGGGGGGGGGGGTAGAGACCGATCGACTAGTATATGTGTGGGGAAGGAAAGAGACCTAGCTATGTATTGAGGGAGATCGATCGACATCCATGGATATGTGTAGCAGAGGAATAAGGTTGGGAAAAAGACAAAGGTAGAGCGCCGGAGGGTTGGTGGTGGAGTGGCGTCTCACAAATGGTGGGAGAGGCCTGCTAGACAAACGGAGGGTATGAGTGCAATATCAATAAGAAAGGGCGGGGGATGTCTCTCTGTCTATGCACGTGCGTGTGAGAGACGGATCGGGAGGTATTCAAGGATGATGAGGGGAGAAGATATGGTTGTGGTAAGCATACATAACTACATAGGAAGATCAACCATCGTGTGTCCAAGAAAGGGAGAGACATAACTAGCAAGGTAAGTGTATTGGTGCTTGGTGAAAACAAACTATAGTCGACTTGGCTATATGTAGGGAGATCAGTTCATATACACGCCTGCATGTGTTAGAAGCAAATAAGGTCCGGAGAGACAGACAGGGGGAGAGGGTGCGGCTACGAGGTGGTCCGAGAGGCCTACCATGTCGAGGGGGGAGGAGTGTGTGAGTATGTGATCAATGAAAAGAGGGGCGGGAGTGTGCACATGCGTGGAATCGTATTGGACATAGGGGGGCATGGACGGTGAGAAGAGAAGAGGGGAAGTATATATGTGTTTGTTGTAGGCACACTTGGCTAGAGAGGTATATCGACCGGTGTGTGCCGGAAAGAAGGAGCCGGGGGCCTACACACACCGCGGGTGGACGACCTACAGAGAAATAATGAACGTGCGCGATGGAGGGGGCGCTAAAGGGTGGGTGAGAGGGGGGTGGGTGTGTGCATGCACGATAGAAAGTTAGCGCTAGCTAGCTACAAATAGAAGAGGATCATGAAGGTGTAAAAGACGAACAAAGATCATAATTCATTATAAAAAGTGGATACAGATACTTGAAGAAGATATCATAATGTAGAACATTGATTATAATTTGGGCTAATGTGTGGCTTTTGCAGCTTAGGTCTAAATACTTGTCATAATGTTGGGGGCGGGGCACTATACTTGGTGTGATAAACACGGTGTACGTATGGAACATGGTTTAGATTATGAATATATAGTTAGTACATCAAATGTACTATTATTTGGAATGAACATCAAGTGTATTCAAAAAATAGAATTCGAGTCATGTAGTACACATAGTTCATATCTATCTCTATAGTAATCATGTGGTGTGTTATTAAGGTAATACACGAATGATGGTTGAAGTTGGAAACAATCATGATTGTAGATTCTTATTGAAATAGAGAAATGAATGCAAATTTAGTTCGAATTGAAGCGGTAGTATAAACATTTGGAATGCACTAAAATGTTGGTATGAGTAGGTTACATGCATTATACAGCAAGCGAAAAAATTTAATCGGACATAACATGGATTCATACTACCTCCTTCCATCTATATAGGGCGTAATGATATTTTTAAGACCGCCTTTGACTATTGACAAGATTAATAGTACATGACATGCACAATGTGAAAATTATATCGTTGAAAGAACCTTTCACAGACGAATTCAACGATGTGCTTTGTGTAAGTTGCATGTCATATATTATTGCTCTAATATTTGGTCATAGTTAGCATCGAAAAACGCATTAGGCCCTATATAGATGGAAGGAGGGAGTAGCTTTGAATAGCATTTGTATAGTAAAACGGGGCAAGACTCTCTCTTTGTGTGGTGTGAATAGTTTTATTTTTTCGTTTTATTTTTGGTTGAGGGAAGTGCGACATGATTTGGTACGTACAAGTACAATATTACTACACGTTAGGCGTGTCCCTAAAATTCAACCTGTGTCTTTTTATATCCCGAAAATTCAGATATCGTGCTCCCAAAACTGGCACCTTCACAACCCGCGCCTTGCTATCCCAAAATTACAACACGCGCGAAAACTCCCTCCAGCTGCCAAATATCGACATGTGAAATCCCCCTTCTAACCCTGAGCCGAAAGGGCCGCTAGTTCAAATCGGTGGTGGGTACTTTTGTAACACACCCTACATTTTGGACAGGCGCGTCCCTAAGTCATGCTTCACCCCCTCCCATCGCCCCCTTTTTTCCATTTGAAATCCCAGCCGCCATAACCTATCCGCTCCATCCGCGAAACCCCACCCTCCACTGTCCGCCACCTCACCGCTGCCTAGCTGGAGCCTCTTCCCCGATGACATCGTCCACCGCAATAGCTCGACGTCCCTTGTCCACCTCCCCGGATGAGGATCCGTCATCCATCTCGTCGTCCCGCCGGTTCAGCCGCCCCGTCCTCCACCTCCAAGGAGCTGCTCTGATGATCGCCTCGTCTATCGCGGCTGCTCCATCCCCACAGCGTCGCCTTAACCTGCTCCACCGGAACCGCAACATCCTCACCAACTCCTCGGACGAACCCTAGGCCTACTCGGCACCACCAAAGAGGTTGTACACTCATCACATCGCACCATCTCCTTAACTCGACCTCCCGGCACCGACGGTGCTCCATTCCGCACCCCCATGGAGCGGCTACCTTGAAGCCGGCGCCACGGGCGACATCTCCATGGCAGCTCTCCCCTAGTGCGAGGCCCCTTCAGCGGCGGCGTCCATACCATCCGGATCTACTGCTGCTGCTCCGGCTCTCGCTCGCGCACTCGCGCTACTGCTGTTGCTCCGGCTCTCGCTCGATCGCTCGCTCGCTCGGCTGCTGCTGCTGCTCTCCCCCTTGCTCGTGCTACTACTCTGCTCCGATTTAGCCACACTTCAGTCGACTGAATCGACTTTTGGGTCAGTCGATTTTCAGTGGTTGGGGGCGGGGCTCGCTGGAGTTAAGAACCACCCGCAGCGAGGATGGGGTCTCACCGGAGAGGTACCCCACTATCTATCTTAGGGTTCAGGGTGGGGGGCCTAGAGGGTTGGCCGGGGCAGCGGTAGGGAGTTGTTTCGGGGCGGCGAGGCGGCGCTGGGGCCGGTGGTTCGGCCGATGGTGGCTGGCGGCTCAGGGGGGTGCAGCTTGAAGATGAACTGCACGCCCTCCCTAAACTACATGTCAAGTGCCTCTCTGCTACCATTGCGTTCAGTTTCGACAATAGCATTCAGATTCCACAGTAAATTTCAGTTTTGATAGTTAAGTTCAGAGTCAACAGTTTTTACCTCATCTGTTGTAGTCAGGTGGTTTTTGGTGATGTAAATTTTACATCTATTTTACATCATCTATTGGATATGCTATTAGAATCCCACTTGATATTGATGATGTCTGTCTTGTGCTGCTTCAGCCTTGACGTCTTACGGCTCACCGGAGCTGCTCCAACTACAGAATGATCCATCACAACAGAGCAGTGCCCTGGACACCATCTACAGATTCCTCAGATCTTCCTCCACACCTCCGACAGCCACCTCTGCCTCAACTGCTTCAGCGACCAACCCAATGATGCTGAGGTCGACACGGCTACGGCAAAGAGGTTGTACACTTGTTGCATCACTTATTACTATACATTCACATCGATCCATTAGGGCTATTTTGGTTCAACGGAAAAACATAGCAATAGGGAATTTTCCAATGGCACTCTACTATTCAATTATTCATGCATTTTGTTGAAAGGAATGAAGCAAAACATCCACCTGGACCTACTTTTCGAAATCCTATGCATGAAAACAAGACCAAGTGCATTAGTGGCAGAATAACATTCTAACTGTACACGCTTTCATATGGTTTCACTTTATTTTGGCCATGTTTCTTTGCATTCCTCTGCTCTTCCAATTCCTGTAAACCAAACACCCAAGTTGACAGAAATCCTGTGTTTACAAATGCTCTATTTACCATGTGCATTCCTATCCTATTCTTGTGTTTTTCCTATCCCTGCATTTTTAGAATCATGCAAGCCAAATGAGCCCTTACAGAATTACTTCAGTTACAGGTAGGTGTCAAACGAAACTTTGTGTGGTTTGTCCTGCTCCTGCCGTGACGTCGTCCACCTCACCTGAGCTGCTCCATCGACAGAAGCATCCACCAAACCAGACATCACGACTCCTGACCTTCTTTCGCCGCCTCAGATCTCCTTCCCTGCCGCCGGCACCCACCGCAACGGCATCACCATCATCGACTCAATAGATGAACCTGAGGAGTACACGGGTCCACAAGAGAGTTTGCACTCTTTTGTTTCTGCTTATGTTATGCATTGCTTAAAATTACCTGCTACTTTACCGTCCTGTTCAGCTCTTGGACTCCCAAGTCAGGTCCAAAATAATGTTCAAACTTGCATTCTAAATTATTTGTGGGGCACATATCGAGGCAGCAATGAATAGTATGTCTGTCTAATATCTGGTTCACCTAGGGTATAACTATGTTGTTCATCTTGGGTGGAAACAAATAACAAAGCAATCATCATCTGTCTTTTTATTAAATTAAAGCAATCATCAGTCTGCTATCATTATTTTTGGATCCATCCACTGGTTGTTATCATCACTCTAAATTTCTGCATGCTTGTTGAATGAGATTTTTCCATGGTTATACGAGTTCAGGAATTGCTATTGGCACAGTTTGTAAAGTAAAAAAAAGTAAACGTGTATAAACACAAGCCAATTTCATTGGATTTTTTTTAAAATAGAAAAAAGTCAGAAGTACACAAGTGAGGTGCCGGTTCATGCATTAGTGGTAAAATAGGACACATATGTTCAAGGAGAGAAATCTGCATCATCTAGGAGTCCTTGTAAGGAAATAATTAAGGATGGAGCCCACCATAAAGAAAAAAGGATGGGATGAGTGTGTGTTAGCGTGTACTTAATTAGTCAGACTTATAGTTTGACCATTTGTCAGTACGTGCAACTGGTTCCTTTCAAAGTCACACATGCGTGCACGACCATTGTGGCTGATTTGATTCAAGCGTTTAAAGATAAGCCAGATAACAAGATAAGCATCCAGCAACAACCCCTAGACGGCATCTACGGGAGTCCGTTGGAGACCGGCGGCTCGGACGCCTCCAACGTCTACCCTGGAGTTGGACGTTTTAAAAGGATCTCACGAGCTGCAGGCTCGGGGAGAGGAGGTTGGAGTTCTTTGGCCGACGCATAGCGCAACGGCGCAGTTCACTTCTCACGACACCCACGCCTCCACCAACACCACACGCACACACCTATATCTCCATATCCATATTGACAGCTCCAGGAAATCCCAACAAGCCTCTAGTAATTACCGTTCCTTTCAATCTTCACTCGGCGTATGCATTCAAGAACCAGATCGCTGGTGTTAATTGGTAAGTGAGTTGCATGAAGGTGAGGTGCGGCTACTTCTTTTCTTCCTTCTATTTTGTGCTTATGCTCCAGGTTGGTGGTGTCCCGTGGCTCAACATGGCGATTGAATCGTCGCTGTGGATGTTTCACCATCAGATCTACAGAAAGAATTTGTGCCATCTCGCGGCTCTACATGGCGCTCCAATCGTCGCCGCGGATGTGTGTTGCTCCGATATGGAAAAAGAGTGATGACATCCGGCGGCTCTACATGGCGATCTAATCATCGCCGCGGATGTGTGTTGATCCGATATGGAAAAAGAAAGCTATTGCATCCCGCGGCTCTACATGGCGATCTAATCGTCGCCGCGGATGTGTGTTGATCCGATATGGAAAAAGAAAGCTATTGCATCCCGCGGCTCTACGTGGCGATCTAATCGTCGCCGCGGATGTGTGTTGATCCGATATGGAAAAAGAAAGCTATTGCATCCCGCGGCTCTACACGGCGATCTAATCGTCGCCGAGGATGTGTGTTGATCCATTATGAAAAAAGAAAGCTATTGCATCCCGCGGCTCTACATGGCGATCTAATCGTCACCGCGGATGTGTGTTGATCCGATATGGAAAAAGAAAGCTATTGCATCCCGCAGCTCTACATGGCGATCTAATCATCGCCGGGGATGTGTGTTGATCCGTTATGGAAAAAGAGAGTGATGACATCCGGTGGCTCTACATGGAGATCTAATCGCCGTCACGATCCGATATGAAAAAAAAAGAGTGATGTCATTTACCGGCTCTACCTGACGCTCCAATGGTCTCCGTAGATATGTCACGATTTGATATGGAAAAGAAGAGTTATGCCAACTTGCGGCTCTACCGACGCTTCATTCATCGTCGCAGATGCGTTTGGCCCTATATATGTTTCATGGCACTACCCGGCGATTGATTCGCCGACTTGGGCATTTCACGATCAGCGTGGGCGTCTTGTCATTTTGCCCAGTCTGATCTTCATTTATTTGAGGTTCTTGACACGTGATGATCTACAAAATTTCATGCAAGCATCAGCCTGCATGGGACACTGTGCTGGCAAAAGGCTCCCGAGACTGCAGCATGCGCACACATCATGAATCTGAATCTACAAAACATATGCAAAAACAGCAGATTCACTTGAGATGCAGAGGTCACCTTCATGAGGATTCAGGCACGTCCCAACAATGACATGGCCATCTACATTGGAATAAATAAGACGCCAACCTCAATGATTTATGGAACCATGACTCAAATCAAGCAGTTCATCATAAGAAGACATACTCTCTTCCGTGACCGATGAGTTTGAATCTACATTCAGTGCCATGACCGACGAGGCTTGACATACATAGTTCGCGATCGACAAGACCCAACAAATACTTAGAGGCTTCATGCTTTTCGACTGATGGCTCATGGAGAACTGAAGCTGAATATTCCTTCATTGATGACACGTCATGTCTACACATTAGCAGTGCAGTTTTTTCACGAGCATTTATAGAAAGGCTTATCTTGAGTAGAAGATTTGTTGTACCCATCTCACATGTAAACATTTCACATAATGGATTTTGGCCTCTGTGCCGCCGTGGTTTTTTTCCCAATTTGGGTTTTTTCCACGTTAAAATGTGTGTCCCCTGTGTGTGCTTTGATGGTTTCTTTTATTTCCATGCATATCATTACGAAGGCATGGGCTAGAAATCTATAAAGATAAGATGATCTTGATGTAGCTTAATCGGAGGTATTTTGCAAGTGTAGACTTACAGATGTAATTAACTGGAATTATTTCGAGGTTCCAGGAATCAAGGGCCTTTGCAATCGTCTCAGTCAGATATATATATTCAGGCGCAATATGGAACATACACGTGAAATAGAAATAGGCAATCCTTTGATAATTCGATAAAGTGCGAGTCTCCTATTTCCGTGTATTCGAAGTAATGAAAATTCGTATACATTCGTATACTGGCACGCCCACACCTAAAATGCCAACGCGGTTAGATTTAATATTTATCTTGCGAAAACAAATGGCACGCCCGGTGGGACCTGATTCTCCTCCCATCTTCGTTGCGCGTCAATGGTCATCGACAACATGCTCCATGTGAGACAATAGTTCTACTTGCAACAGTGCAGATATGGTTGACTGATATACCCTTGCAAGCTAAACATCTTGAGGGAGGAAGTGTTATTTCGGCATGTTGCATCAGACATCAGACAATTGGGTCAACCGTTGAACTGGTGAAGTGTAGATGATTCAAGAGGCATTTATAAGGAAACTTGGATTACTTTTATTTATTTGCATTCAGAAATGAGCCACTTGGGTGATTGTCGATCACTGCACGAATGGTCTCGTAAGCACTAGCAGCTAAAAGTTTGCAGTGGGATGTAATATTTAACCTCAAGATGCTGATCTAATAGTTTGGCCAGACATTCCAAAAGATCGCTCATCTGTACTGAGCTAAGTTAAGTTCGCCTCTTCACCACTATTTGTCCGTGGGAGAGACTACTATTTGTTTTTGTTTTGACCAGAAATATGGGTTGACTCAAGTAGTATTTGCACCATCTTTAGTTGTGTGCAGAACAGACTGAGCAGCAACAGATGTAGGGGCAGAAGTTTCAGTCCTTTCCTAAGTAAGAGAAGCCTCAACAACATGAGTGGGTATCCGTCAGCTCAGTGTCTCCATTTTTAGAAATTATTACTCTATCTATCAAGCAAAATTTCAGTAAGTTTTGTTGTACAAAAGGTTCTTATTACTGCTCTATTGCTCAATGAATTTATATGTTGTACAAGACTTCATGATTACTATCCAATATATTCACATGGCAAACAAAGAGAGACAACTAGGAATGACAGTTTGTAAGATTGATCCTTACCAGAACAGGGAGTAACTTTGTTAGTAGTCTTAGCATTGACATCTGAAGTTTTCTGCACAAGGAGTGACTCTGCTAGGACATAAAAAAAGAGCAGTGATGTGTTTTAATGAATTAAAGAGCTAGCTTCTTACCTAGACTAGGGGCAGCCTTTTTTCCTTCAACAGAAGCACCTGGGAGTGGGACTTTATCTGGTAAATGTTTTAGTCTCCTCAACTATTGGCATACAAGAGGCTGAATGCAGCATACACGTGTGTGATTTCAGGTTATTCATGCTAGAAAATATGCTCAGTTTTACTCACATCAGAGGCAAAAAAAGGTTTCTCTAACCTGAAGTAAGAGCAGCTTTGCTATTCTTGGGTTTTTGGAATAGGTGGAGGTATTTTTGACGAGTAGTCGACTTCAAATGAAAGTGTTTGAGAGTCTGTATAAAGGCAGAAAAAGAATGTCAATTTATTAAGAAGCAACACGAAGAGGATGAAGTGCAGCCGTATGTATCAATTTATTCAGTGATCTCACCTGACCCGATGACCTGAATCAGGGGCTATACATGTGTTATGGTTTGAGACAGATGATAGATTAGTAGGTGTTGTACTATATACTCCATGATCAGCACTCATCCGACATTACAAAGGTATCATCATGCCAGACCTGAATTTATTACGGGTGAACCATCAATAGCTTAGACCAGAAATCATTTAATTACAGGTTGGGAAGACATGCAAGTGTTGATATTTTTTATTTGGTTTGTGGTAAGGTCTCTAAAGAAAGTGCAGACAACAGGAGAGGCATGACTGTGTAGGCCACTATAATTTCTCATGTGCAAACCACGGGCCTTCCATACTCCATGTTTTTCTGAGATATAGATAGCACGAATAAGACATATAATCGAGCACAACTAGATAGTGAAATAGGTAGTCACATCTGACTCGATGGCGTTGCACAGGCCTCTTCTTTAGGACACAGAGCCTAGAACTATTATGAGGCCTTGATAGCTCATATAGGAAGCATCTCTAGAAGTTTGTGCTCAGACAAGTCGGCCAAAGGAGCTTAGTAAATCTTGTAAGTCTTCTTCAGAAATAATATGATAAGTTCACATAAAGGCATGTTATCACATGGCTCTGCTCACGGAGACATTCACCGTCATCATGATGTTATGAAGAAAGTCATGTTTTCGTAATTTGTGCGTGAATATTGTCAGTTACATGCTATCTTTATCCAAGTTCGTTTTGCCAGAGCAGTTCGAGTGCCATGCAATGGTCTTCGATAGACAGAGTCCGCCCTTTGAGGCATATGACAGGCTATAAAATTCTCATAACACAAGATTTCGCAAGTGAGTTGTTGAATGACCCCCCAGATGAGCAGCAGCTTGCAGTGATGCATAAATTGTTCACACGTTTTCTACATTGATCAAGCATGCTATACTATCATGCATAAATTTTTCACACGTTTTCTACATTGATCAAGCATGCTATACTATCAAGATATATGGGGTACACAAGCCAGTCAGTATATCATGACAGAGAATTGTCATTTCGACCTCATCTTTGAGGGGTGGTTCCTAGTTGAAACTGATATATCTCGAGTTGCTTACAATGTGATCAGGGGCATATCTTCGCTTTGTAGCAGGTGAATGCTATTGTCATGCTTAAAAAACATCCACACAGCCAAGACGACCATCAGAAGGGTATGGTGTGATTAACAAGATGATATTTAAGCTGGCAAGAGTACCTAAAGCTGACAGAATTGGCATTCATTTTTCCGACGTGAGGAACACATGCCAAAATATTTGATTTCTCCGGATGCTTTCACAAGGCAGCTAGAGCGCACACGTAATCTGAATATTCTGTATCGAAGGAACCCCAAGAACCACCCAAAAGGTACTGGTTTGCTTTTGACAAATGACATGGTGATTCTCAAACACACGTGGTTATGCTCTCTCCCAAGGATTTTCTGATAGAACTCAATTATAAAGCCTTTTGACCGTACTATGTCACGGGGCAGATAGTTTAGAATGCATTGTGTCTTAGCTTTTTATTTTCCTACTCAAGTAGAGGCATGTCGGAAATATGAGGTGACCTGTCACCGGCACTTTCCGGGCATGTCACCTTAGTAGCATTTGACACAAATAAGGTTCTACAAAAATTGATATGTCGATGGGGGTGCAAACATACCTGATAAGTTACTTGTGCTATCAGGTAGGGCTAGCTCGACGGTACCACACATACGCCTTACAGGGCACACGAGTCATTTAGAAAAACTTGTCAGTGCCATACAACATGTGGAGATGTACTTGTATACGTCACAACTTACAAAAGACATGCCATTACCGCAAATGTTGGTGTTCCAAATTTTGTTATATGTGAGGATTATGTTCTTCAAAATCAAATCAAGTAGGGGCAGCAGTCTCTGATCTGAGAGGTTGAGATAACCGTTGTGGCCTACTCTCTTGCGGTCTTGACACCGCGCTAAGTTCTTCCTGCAAAAGGCTGGCCGAACTAGCAATTTAGCCATGTGACTACATGAGTTGCTTGCAGATTTGGAGCACGTGATACAGAGGCTTGGTTGGTATGAATTATGCTGATTTGATATCACAAGGAGTATATAGTATTGTGATCATGTTATAAGCACGGGGAAGTTTACTGATGCCCAAAACGTAGCAATGAATAACACACCAAGCGGCTGTACTCAACAAATGTAGATTATTATAAGTTTTCCAGGTAAAATTATGTTAAGACCCTACCCCCAAGTCCTCAATGATATCATTCAGTCAAAATTTTCTGCTCTTCTCGTGTCGCAAATAATTTATTAGAGCAAGTGACCAGACGTCTTTGACAGTTCTTGATGCTTCTTGACGCGCATGCAACGTATATAAGAGCACCCACATCACAACTAGACACAAAGGATTCACCAAAGAAAGCGTTGTGTTATTTGGATGCTACACTGAAATGGAGAGAAACCCCCTACAGATTTTTGATCACATTGGTACAGCAGGGGGCACCAAAATGATCCATGGTGATTGATTTTTTTACAGCTTTGGGCTAAGGAATGGAAATAATGTCTTCGCATGTTCGAAGGCGACATGCAAATTCAAACAATGAATGTCTATGCAATAAGATGTGTCGCTGGTGATGTTACACCACCTATAGCAACAAATACACGTTTATCATTATTTTAATCATAGTGATACATTGATCAACCTTGCAGCTACATGTCCATACACTAGCAGGTATGGTGTAAAGTCAGATTAAACAAGCAAATGATATAAGTCTTCGGAATACTCGCCAGAATAACCATCCCGGTATTTTGCTTGGAATTTTTTTTAGAGAACAGAGCATGGCAGTTTGGTCCATGTGAGAATGTGAAATCCTCCAATGCAGTTGATCGACATCGTAGCAGACTAGCAGTTAAATGATCACAATAGACTAGCAGTTTGATCTTTCCTTCTGACCCGCGAGAAAAGGTAATGACATATATATGGTACTAGAAACATGGCTGACATTTGTAATTCAAGGGATGCCTACAAGATACTCCTCAACATAATGGTACGATATTTCGCCAAAATGCATGAACTCTAGGAGCGGTGAAGCATGCTAGTGTCGTTCATGAGGATTATGTGAGAGCTTTAAGCTCAGCTGACTAGCATTGGAGCATGCACCATGGAAAAAGAGTTAATAAATATCTCGAGGTGTGGCATGGTCTTTCGCTGCAACTCGAATAAAAAAATATGAGAGTACTTCTTGATGTTTTGGAGCTCTTGCTGGAAACCGTTGCAGTGAGACAGTCCCAGAGATGTTCCGCTATAGCACCAGGATTTCCCCCTTATTGTCTTATTGGCTTGGCATCATTTGCAATATGTTATATACACGATATGGATTTTCGTCGTGGCTTTATCGAACTACATGTTCAGATATCATACTTATCGTCCTATTGGCTGGCACTATTAAGGTCGCAATATGACATGTACACGACATGGTTTTTCGTCGTGGTTTTATCGAACTACATGTTCAGATATCATACTTATCGTCCTATTGGCTGGCACCATCAAGGTCGCAAATATGACATGTACACGACATGGTTTTTCGTCATGGCTTTATAGAACTACATGTTCAGGTATCATACTTACCGTCCTATTGGCTGGCACCATCAAGGTTGCAATATGACATGTACATGGCATGGATTTTTCGTCGTGGCTTTACCGAACTACAGGTCCACATTCATATTTGTCATCCTATTGGTTGGGACCATTATGGTCGTAATGAGATTGCCTCTCTATCTTGGCATATACATGACATGTGTTTTCGTTGTGGCTTTTGCCAAACACAATTTTTCAATTGAGATTGACTCTCTATCTTGGCATATACATGACATGGTTTTTCGTTGTGACTTTTGCCAAACACAGTTTTGCAAATGAGGTTGGCTCTCTATATTAGCATATCACAACATGGTTTTTTGTTGTTGCTTTGCTAAAAGAATATTGGTTACAAATGATCAGCTTGATTTCGCTATCATGGCATGTATTTGCGTTGTGAATTACGAGTTTAAGAGATCAACTTTATCATCCACTAGGACTTTAACATGGCCACAATGGAGCGACTCTGATGAAACATACATACACATCATGGACTTCGATTTTTTTCCTCAAATATACATATTTAAATATCAATTATATTCCGGCAAGCTTATAGCTATGTCCTGTGAAACTTTGATGATGAATTTCAGTCAGCAGATTATAGGCACCTAGTTTGATGCAAAATAATAATAATTTATGTTTGCATATGAGATACATTAAGTATACATGGAGGATATGATCGGGCGGCAATACAAGGAAATGTGTTGAGTAAAAATTCATGGAGAACAAGGCAGTATATACAATCTCTGAGCAAGACCAAAGTGCCTACATACACTGAGTTAAGAGGGTTCAATGTACACTTGCACATTAAACATGGTGGATTATTGCAGGAAATAGAGGATCAGAAATTTTGAGAGTGTCACGGGAACACTGTTATCCATTATCAATCAATAATGTGAGCAAGTTACACAACTGCAAAAATATAGAACCGCTAAGTACAGCCCGACTGGCTACGCATTCGGACTCTACTCAGCGAGGGGCATTTGTTGAATGAGATTTTTCCATGGTTATACGAGTTCAGGAATTGCTATTGGCACAGTTTGTAAAGTAAAAAAAAGTAAACGTGTATAAACACAAGCCAATTTCATTGGATTTTTTTTAAAATAGAAAAAAGTCAGAAGTACACAAGTGAGGTGCCGGTTCATGCATTAGTGGTAAAATAGGACACATATGTTCAAGGAGAGAAATCTGCATCATCTAGGAGTCCTTGTAAGGAAATAATTAAGGATGGAGCCCACCATAAAGAAAAAAGGATGGGATGAGTGTGTGTTAGCGTGTACTTAATTAGTCAGACTTATAGTTTGACCATTTGTCAGTACGTGCAACTGGTTCCTTTCAAAGTCACACATGCGTGCACGACCATTGTGGCTGATTTGATTCAAGCGTTTAAAGATAAGCCAGATAACAAGATAAGCATCCAGCAACAACCCCTAGACGGCATCTACGGGAGTCCGTTGGAGACCGGCGGCTCGGACGCCTCCAACGTATACCCTGGAGTTGGACGTTTTAAAAGGATCTCACGAGCTGCAGGCTCGGGGAGAGGAGGTTGGAGTTCTTTGGCCGACGCATAGCGCAACGGCGCAGTTCACTTCTCACGACACCCACGCCTCCACCAACACCACACGCACACACCTATATCTCCATATCCATATTGACAGCTCCAGGAAATCCCAACAAGCCTCTAGTAATTACCGTTCCTTTCAATCTTCACTCGGCGTATGCATTCAAGAACCAGATCGCTGGTGTTAATTGGTAAGTGAGTTGCATGAAGGTGAGGTGCGGCTACTTCTTTTCTTCCTTCTATTTTGTGCTTATGCTCCAGGTTGGTGGTGTCCCGTGGCTCAACATGGCGATTGAATCGTCGCTGTGGATGTTTCACCATCAGATCTACAGAAAGAATTTGTGCCATCTCGCGGCTCTACATGGCGCTCCAATCGTCGCCGCGGATGTGTGTTGCTCCGATATGGAAAAAGAGTGATGACATCCGGCGGCTCTACATGGCGATCTAATCATCGCCGCGGATGTGTGTTGATCCGATATGGAAAAAGAAAGCTATTGCATCCCGCGGCTCTACATGGCGATCTAATCGTCGCCGCGGATGTGTGTTGATCCGATATGGAAAAAGAAAGCTATTGCATCCCGCGGCTCTACGTGGCGATCTAATCGTCGCCGCGGATGTGTGTTGATCCGATATGGAAAAAGAAAGCTATTGCATCCCGCGGCTCTACACGGCGATCTAATCGTCGCCGAGGATGTGTGTTGATCCATTATGAAAAAAGAAAGCTAT
>NC_041387.1:404549338-404585277 GCF_002162155.2 Triticum dicoccoides
TATTGCATCCCGCGGCTCTACGTGGCGATCTAATCGTCGCCGCGGATGTGTGTTGATCCGATATGGAAAAAGAAAGCTATTGCATCCCACAGCTCTACATGGCGATCTAATCGTCGCCGCGGATGTGTGTTGATCCGATATGGAAAAAGAAAGCTATTGCATCCCGCGGCTCTACATGGCGATCTAATCGTCACCGCGGATGTGTGTTGATCCGATATGGAAAAAGAAAGCTATTGCATCCCGCAGCTCTACATGGCGATCTAATCATCGCCGGGGATGTGTGTTGATCCGTTATGGAAAAAGAGAGTGATGACATCCGGTGGCTCTACATGGAGATCTAATCGCCGTCACGATCCGATATGAAAAAAAAAGAGTGATGTCATTTACCGGCTCTACCTGACGCTCCAATGGTCTCCGTAGATATGTCACGATTTGATATGGAAAAGAAGAGTTATGCCAACTTGCGGCTCTACCGACGCTTCATTCATCGTCGCAGATGCGTTTGGCCCTATATATGTTTCATGGCACTACCCGGCGATTGATTCGCCGACTTGGGCATTTCACGATCAGCGTGGGCGTCTTGTCATTTTGCCCAGTCTGATCTTCATTTATTTGAGGTTCTTGACACGTTATGATCTACAAAATTTCATGCAAGCATCAGCCTGCATGGGACACTGTGCTGGCAAAAGGCTCCCGAGACTGCAGCATGCGCACACATCATGAATCTGAATCTACAAAACATATGCAAAAACAGCAGATTCACTTGAGATGCAGAGGTCACCTTCATGAGGATTCAGGCACGTCCCAACAATGACATGGCCATCTACATTGGAATAAATAAGACGCCAACGTCAATGATTTATGGAACCATGACTCAAATCAAGCAGTTCATCATAAGAAGACATACTCTCTTCCGTGACCGATGAGTTTGAATCTACATTCAGTGCCATGATCGACAAGGCTTGACATACATAGTTCGCGATCGACAAGACCCAACAAATACTTAGAGGCTTCATGCTTTTCGACTGATGGCTCATGGAGAACTGAAGCTGAATATTCCTTCATTGATGACACGTCATGTCTACACATTAGCAGTGCAGTTTTTTCACGAGCATTTATAGAAAGGCTTATCTTGAGTAGAAGATTTGTTGTACCCATCTCACATGTAAACATTTCACATAATGGATTTTGGCCTCTGTGCCACCGTGGTTTTTTTCCCAATTTGGGTTTTTTCCACGTTAAAATGTGTGTCCCCTGTGTGTGCTTTGATGGTTTCTTTTATTTCCATGCATATCATTACGAAGGCATGGGCTAGAAATCTATAAAGATAAGATGATCTTGATGTAGCTTAATCGGAGGTATTCTGCAAGTGTAGACTTACAGATGTAATTAACTGGAATTATTTCGAGGTTCCAGGAATCAAGGGCCTTTGCAATCGTCTCAGTCAGATATATATATTCAGGCGCAATATGGAACATACACGTGAAATAGAAATAGGCAATCCTTTGATAATTCGATAAAGTGCGAGTCTCCTATTTCCGTGTATTCGAAGTAATGAAAATTCGTATACATTCGTATACTGGCACGCCCACACCTAAAATGCCAACGCGGTTAGATTTAATATTTATCTTGCGAAAACAATGCTCTCCTTACATAATCTCACCATATTTTTTTCGTATGCATGTTAGATATTGTACACAGTCATGCTGAACATGTAGAGAAAAAGAGAAGAGTTTTGCGTGGCAATACAATGTCATGCAGACATCGCTCCATGGTGGGTTCAATGGCAAACCCTCCCCACCCCTCTCCAGATTGTAATCCAGAGGTAGATATCTGTTCTGAGGCGGATTCACACGCCGCTGACCACTCCTATTTACCCCCAAGGGGTTTGCTCTACCTTGGCATGATGATGTTAGTCATATCATGCATATGTTGCCTTGCAGTGCCTATTTTTGACATCATATATGTCATCTGCTTAGTTTAGACATGTTCTGTAATGCCACCTGTTCAGTTTGTATATCTTATATGGGAATTATGCAGTCTCATGTCTTTTATCCAGCAATAATATATGTGAAATGTGCAATGCCATCCTGTTTAACCAGGAATCATATATTAGAACGATATCTTGCCCATCCTTTTCTTCATTACATTTCCATTTGTCGACAATGTTTGTACATTAAACTACTCTTCCTGTGAATAAACAATTTGGGTGGGAGATGGAAAAATCTGGAGTGAAAACAAGGCCTTCAGAGCAGACAATGCTACCTATCAAAGCAGATCTCTTGTTGGGTCCCGATAGCTCCTCAGAGATGGATTCAGAGATAGATGACCAGTCCTATTCCCCCACTGAGGTGTATGCTCTAACTTGGCACGGTTATACTGCTCATATCATGCATATCGTGTCTTGCATTGCATAGTTTAGATATCATATACACAATATTCAACACCATGTTCTTAGTTCAGACATCATATCGAATGCCCTCTGTTTAGCATATAAATCACTTATGTGAATTAAATGATGTGATCCTGATTACTTAGATAACATGTAGGTGAATTATGTCATGCGACCTTATTTAGTTATTCATCATATCTTTGAATTATGTTATAATATGCTATCCAGTTTAGATAGACATCATATATGTGAAATTATGTCATGCTATCCGTTTTAGTTAAACAATATACATGTCAACTATTTCATGCCCTCTTTTTTCCACACTATCTATTGCATCTATCTCTCATACAATGTCTGTACATTCAACTATGTTTCCTGTTTATCAGCCATTTGAATTGGAGCGGGTGATGCCAGTATCTAGCGGACTAAAAACACGGTCTTCAAATAAAACAGTGCTACCGCTTGGTGGAGATAGCACCCCGGTTGTACATGCACAAGAACCAGCCCTACCACACATAATCCAAACTCTCGCAGATTGTACCCCTACTGCGATGGACAGAGAACCAGCTTCACCCAATCTAACCCCAACCCCAGCCGATAGTAACCCAGTTCCTGTTGACACATCACCATCTCCACCATAGAGCTCCGAAACAAGAGCAGTTAGTAAGGCAGCTCCAGTGCCCAAAGGGCCAGTACTATCATGGCGAACCCCAACTCCACCAGTTAGTATGCCTATTCTTGTGGAGGAAGCACAACCAGCTAGTCGTAGTTTAGCATCTATCGCATTTGATGTTGTTAAATCGTATGTGTGTATCTTCCTATCTTGGAAATATTATACTAAAGATGAAGGAAAATGCCAGTTGCAGGTGTTTGTCCAGGAGTTATGTGTAAGTAATGTTATTCATGGCAATTACTTTGCTTTGTCCCATACATCCTACCTCCATGATGGTTATAATACAGCAAATTTTCCCATTTTTCTCTATAGAGAAGGACCGATGTGGAAACTCAGGATGAGGTAACCTGTGCTAATACCTATGCTATCTTCAAGAATGCTTGGTGGCAGTATCGGAATTACCTGAATAAAATGTACTTCACCAGCAAAGAAACTCATCAAATTCCCTTACGTTCTCCTGAGACACATTTACTGGACGATGACTGGGAACGCCTTGTTCTGTACTGGTCCCGAACCAAGAATGTGGTAAGGTCTATGAGCTCATTTTCTATTTTTAAGTATTATATTCTTGCGTCTTAATGTACTCTGTTCATGTAGAACAAGTGCCTAAACCTGAAGAACAACTGTTCTAATTTAATATTCCATTGTTATCATAGTTCAAAAAAGCGCTAGGCGTTAATTGTGCATTTTGCCACTGCCTTGCGCTTTACTGACCAAAGCACATGCTTATGCGCAGTTATGCACAGATTAAGCATAGTTATGAGCAATGCGTTTTGCCAATGCCTAGAGCCTAGGCGCGCTTAAGCGCTCTCTTAGGCGCGCATTTTTTAACTATGATTGCTTTGCTCTTGTATCACTGTATTTACTCATACAAACTTATTTTTAAATTGAAGGATCCAATCAAAACTCCAATGGCACAGCAGGTATGTTCACGCATGTTTCTTTAACAAATTTGCTCTTATCAATAGCTCTGTTGATTTCAATTTCAATTGTGTATACAATTGACTTTCATATCATGCACATTACTTGCATCACAACAAAGCCAATAGTGTTGTTGTACATGTAGACCCGTGGTACCCATCTGAAATCTTGTAGTACCGTGTAGTTTCCCACGCTTTGTATTCTTTCACTGCTGCTTTGTCTTGAACTGATATGATTTGAACCGTGTCTCTATTTTTTGATTTGGCAAGACAATGCAGCGACCATAGGACATAGATATATGTTTGTTTGATGCTTTTATTATGTACTAGTACTTGGCAATAGAAGACTTGGTAGTTTAATCATGTCTACCTTACTAATGAACTGGTTCACCGAAATGAGTTTCATATACTAGTACATGCTAAACTTGTTATGTGTCTGCTTGTTTCTTATTTTAGAATGCTTCTATAATATTGAGGAAGAGTGCCTTATTAAGCAATGGTAAAGGAAGTAATGCAGATAAGGTTCAGGATAGTGACACATCCTTGTTGGTCTCCAACAAAGCTGATAAAACAACTAAGGAATACTATCTTGAAGACAGCGAGACAACCCCAAAGTCCTATCTTGATTTAGTGTTTGAGTTACTGGTCACTACCGCTTGCACAAGCTATTCAAACTCACTGTCTGAATCAGTTCGGTTTCTTGAGTCTCAGCTACAAGCTGAAAGACATTGATCAGCTATGCTGCGACAAGAAGCAGAAGGACTGCAGAAGTCCCTGGAGCATTCAGAGGCATACTTTCTGGTGCAACAACAAGCATTGGAGGATTTTAGTGCCACAAGACAAAGCTAATAAGCTTGCTAAGCTTATTGCCAGCATGGTGGATACCCAGGATAACGTTTCTTGAGCTCTTCTGAAGTTGTTTCAGTTATGCTCTTGTTTTGCTGCCGTGTTTATTTGCACTGGTGGCCAATTTTGATGGCCAGTGTATGTAATATGCTGCTTTGTTCCCTATATTTGCACTGGTGGCGAACTTTGATGCCCAGTGGATGTAATATGTGTAATAGAGGTAATAGGCTAGCGTTAATTGCTTTTCTATATTGTCTTGTTTAGTTGTTTGCTTGTAGTCACTGCAGTTCTTTTTCTGTGTTTTCTAGTGGCCACAATAGCCTATTTTTGGTAACTAGGCCAAAACAATCATGGCGACACACGGACTGTTGTAACGATGGGCCTCCTGCAGGCCGTATGATCCATGGGCCTTCTTCCGGCCGTAGGATCCATGGGCCTTCTATACGGGGTGTAGGATCCATTGGCCGTCTATACGGGCCTTAGGATTCATGGGCCTTCTACAGGCCGCAGGGTCCATGGGCCTTCTACGGGCCGTATGATCCATGGGCCTTCTACGGGCCATACGATCCATGGGCCTCATACGGGCCGTATGATCCATGGGCCTTCTATGGGGCGCAACATCATTTCGCTAATCATGGGCTGTACTATTCGTGGACCATAACGGGCCGTTAATAGGCCGTATTTGATAACTCTATGAAAACAGCCCAACGGTTTTTTTTTGACATGAAAACGGCCCAACGTATTAACGGTCCACAAACGGGCCGACTGTAACAATGGGCTGAATTTGGCCCACAAGCAGAAAATGACAGTAACGGGCCGTATGTAACCGAATGCTGCAAATGAGCCCAAGAATCAATGGGCCCTGAGTAGGCCGAAAGATAACTTGGGCTGGAAACGGCCCAATGGAATAACGGGCCGTTAATGGGTATAAAGTGATACAATGTTCATTACAGGCCAGTTTCACCGCGGGCCATTAATGGGCCAAGAGTTACAAAGGGCCTCATATGGGCCGAAAGAAGTCATGGGCCACACATGGGCCGGAAGTTAAAATGGGCTGGAATCATATTGGACGGCCCAGATGACGCTACTGGGCGTAATTCGGAGAGGTCGTAACGGGCCCTGGGTTAGCAGGCTGTAAATGGGCTATATGCAAACAGGTCATTAACAGGCTTTCCGTGGGCCGGCCCGCTACCTTTTAACCAAGTCAAATGGGCCGGCCTTTTTACAAGAATGGGCCTCTGTTGGGTCGTGCCACGTGTCGCCGTATCATAGGCGCCTTCGGTCCAATGAGTGGATGACATCTGTCCCAATGGTGAGCCGACATGTGTTTCCTCCAGCCAATGATGATTTTACACATGGAAAATCCCCATTGGCCGGGGCTGTTAACGGGTTATCGGATCCAAAACTGGACCCCTTACGGTGGATGCCACGTGTCGGTCACCCTTGACGAAAGCACGTTTGTGACGCGCGATTTATCGTCATGGAAGTGGACACTTCCGTGATGATAATTTTGGTAATGTCATGGAACACTTCTACGACAGCACATGTATGACTATCTTGATTCTGTCATAAAATCGTCATGGATGTACATGCATGACAAAAAACGCGACCTACTGTGACAAACACGTATCATCACGGAAGTGTATTTTTTTTGTAGTGGTGCTTCAACACTCATCGGACCGCATACATCGGTATGTACTATTTCCAGTAAGTCATTAGCCCGCTCCATTGTTTCGGAGAATGGAGTTTTAGTCATCTTGCCTATGAGGCATGGTTCGCAAGTATCAAATGATTCCTAATCAAGTGATTCCAAAAGTCCATCCGCATGGAGTTTCTTCGTGCACTTTACACCAATATGACCTAAACGGCAGTGCCAGTAATATGTTGCACTATCATTATCAACTCTGCATCTTTTGGTATCAATATTATGAATATGTGTATCACTACAATCGAGATTCAATAAACCATTTACATTGGGTGTATGACCATAGAAGGTTTTATTCATGTAAACAGAACAACAATTATTCTTTGACTTAAATGAATAATTGTATCGCAATAAACATGTTCCAATCATATTCATGCTCAACGCAAACACCAAATAACTTTTATTTAGGTCCAACAAAAATCCCGAAGGTAGAGGGAGTGTGCTATGGTGATCTTATCAACCTTGGAATCACTTCCAACACACATCATCACCTCGCCCTTAACTAGTCTATGTTCATTTTGCAACTCATGTTTCAAGTTACTAATCTTAGCAAGTGAACCGATATCAAATACCCAGGGGCTACTATGAACACTAGTAAAGTACACATCAATAACATGTATATCAAATATACCTTTGTTCACTTTGCCATCCTTCTTATCCGCCAAGTATTTTGGGCAGTTTAGCTTTCAGTGACCATTTCCTTTGCAGTAAAAGCACTCAATTTCAGGCTTGGGTCCAGCTTTGGGCTTCTTCATGGGAGCGGCAACTTTCTTTCCATTCTTCTTGAAGTTCCCTTTCTTTCCCTTACACTTTTTCTTGAAACTAGTGGTCTTGTTAATCATCAACACTGGATGCTCTTTCCTTATTTCTACCTTCACCGATTTCAGCATCGTGAAGAGCTCGGGAATCATTTTCATCATCCCTTGCATATTATAGTTCATCACAAAGTTCTAGTAGCTTGGTGATAGTGACTAGAGAACTCTGCCAATCAATATCTTATCTGGAAGATTAACTCCCACTTGATTGAAGTGATTATAGTACCCAAACATTCTAAGCACATGCTCTCTGGTTGAGCTATTCTCCTCCATCTCGTAGGCAAAGCACTTGTTAGAGGTCTCATACCTCTCGACACGAGCATGAGTCTGAAATACCGATTTCAGCTCTTGGAACATCTTATATGCTCTGTGGCATTCAAAACTTTTTTGAAGTCCCGGTTCTAAGCCGTAAAGCCTGGCTCACTAAACTATCAATTAGTCATCATATCGAGCTTGCCAAACATTCATAACATCTACATCTGCTCCTGCAATAAGTCGGTCACCTAGCGGCACATCAAGGACATAATTTTTCTGTGCAGCAATGGAGGATAATCCTTAGATCATGGACCCAGTTCGCATCATTGCTACTATCATCTTTCAACTTATTTTCTCTAGGAACATACCAATAATAAACGGGAGCTACATCGCAAGCTATTGATCTACACAATAATTTGCAAACACTATCACGACTAAGTTCATGATAAATTAAGTTCAACTAATCAAATTACTAATGAATTCCCACTTAAATAGACATCCCTCAAGTCATCTAAGTGATGCGTGATCCAAATTAACTAAACCATGTCCGATCATCACGTGTGATGGGGTAGTCATCAATGGTAAACATCTCGATGTTGATCACATCTACTATATGATTCACATTCGACCTTTTGGCCTCCAGTGTTCTGAGGCCATGTCTGTACATGCTAGGCTCGTCAAGTCTAACCCAAGTATTCCTCATGTGTAAAATTGTCTTACACCCGTTGTATGTAAACGTAGAGTCTATCACACCCGATCATCACGTGGTGTCTCGAAACGACGAACTATAGCAATGGTGCATACTCAGGGAGAACACTTTTACCTTGAAATTTAGTCAAGGGATCATCTTATAATGCTACCGTCGTTCTAAGAAAAATAAGATGCATATAAGATAAACATCACATGCAATCAAAATATATGACATGATATGGCCATCATCATCTTGTCCTTTTGATCTCCATCTCTGAAGCATCATCATGATCTCCATCATTACTGGCTCGATACCTTGATCTCCATCGTTGCGTTGTGTTCGTCTCACCAACTATTGCTTCTACAACTATTGCTAACTCATAGAGATAAAGTAAAGCAATTACATGGCGTTTGCATCTCATACAATGAAGAGACAACCATAAGGCTCCTGCCGGTTGCCGATAAATTTGCAAAACATGATTATCTCATAAAGCAACGTATATCACATCATGTCTTGACCATATCACATCACAACATACCCTTCAAAAACAAGTTAGACCTCCTCTACTTTGTTGTTACAAGTTTTATGTGGCTGCTACGGGCTTCTAGAAAGAACGGTTCTGACCTACGCATAAAAACGCAACGACGATTCATCAAGTTTGCTGTTTTAACCTTCTTCAAGGACCGACCGTGGTCAAATTTGATTCAACTAAAGTAGGAGAAACAAACACCCGCCAGCCACCTTTATGCAAAACTAGTTGCATGTCTGTCGGTGGAACCGGTCTCATGTACGTGGACATGTAAGGTTGGTCCGGGCCGCTTCATCCCACAATACCGCCGAATCAAAATAAGACGTTGGTGTAATCAGTACGACTATCACCGACCACAACTCTTTGTGTTCTACTCACCTGTATCATCTACGCATAGACCTGGCTCATGATGCCACTGTTGGGAATCGTTGCATGGAAACCAAAAAAATTCTACGCATACGCAATGATCTATCCATGGAGACACATAGCAACAAGGGGGAGAGTGTGTCTACGTACCCTCGTAGACCGCAAGCGGAAGCGTTTCACAACGCAGTTGATGTAGTTGAACTTTGCACTTCAACTGATCAAGTACCGAACACATGGCACCTCCACGTTCGGCACATGTTCAGCTCAGTGATGTCCCTCGCCTTCTTGATCCAGTAAGACATCGAGGTAGTAGATGAGTTCCATCAGCACGATGGCGTGGTGATGGTGATGGTGAAATGATCTCCGAAGGGCTTTGCCTATGCACTACGAAAGTATAATCGGGGTTGTAAACGGTGGAGGGGGGCGCCGCACATGGCTAGGCAATTGTTTGGTGTGTGCTAGGTGCCCCCTCCTCATATATATATAGGTGGGAGGGAGAGGGGAGAGGCCAAGGGGCGCCCCAAGTAGGTCCGAATCATACTTGGGCTACTTCCCTTGGCTGCACCCCCCTTCCATGTTAGTCGAAGGGGGAAGGAAAGAGGAGGAGAGGGAAGGAAGGGGGAATCCTATTCCACTCTTTCCTTTCCCTTTCCCACTTTATTTCTCCTCCTAGGCCGGCCCATATGGGGGGAGCGCCAGCCCCTTGTGGCTGGTGTGTTTCCCCTCTAGGCCGATGAGGCCCATATCTTTTGCCGGGGGTGCCCGGAACCCCTTCCCGTGACCCGATAAGTACCCAATACCCCCAGAATCACTTCTGTGTCTGAATACCCTCATCCTATATATCAATATTTACCACTCGACCATTCCAAGACTCCTCTTCATGTTTGTGATCTCATCCGGGACTCCGAACAATATTCGGTCACCAAATACATAACTCATATAATACTATATCGTCATCGAACGTTGAGCGTGCGCACCCTATGGGTTCAAGAACTATGTAGACATGACCGAGACACCTCTACGAAGATATTTATCGGCCAAACCATTATGTCAACATATGTACTTCCCTCTGTTCGATAGGCTGCAGCTCGCCGCACGGCGAGACCGTTGGAGCGTCGCAGAGCGAGAGGCGTGGCACGCCGCACATCAAGAGCGGATCCATCAGCGCTTGCCTGCTGTCGACGGGGCGTCGCAGCTGGGTACACGTCCCGTCAGTACCCCCATTCCTCGCCAGGAGTGGGCACAAGCCCTCTGCGCCGTACTTGCACCCGAGGCCGGCCGCGCCGTACTTGCACCAGACGCCTGCCGCGCGGTTCGCATGGGTCGCGATGTATGCCTTGTCCATGGCCCGCTCGATGCCAACGCGCTCATCGGTAGGCTCGACCGCCTCCTTGGCCCAGTTGTCCACCTGGGAGAAGTAGAGGAACATGGCCATCACATCCTCGAGGTGGTGATCTCTGATGAAATAGCCAACTTGGAGCTCGAGATCGCGCTCCAGATGTACCGCGAGCGTGTCGACCGCTTGGATGAACGCCTGCATGAGTTCAGGCAGAGCCAAGAGCTACCGTAGGCAAGGGCTACTGGTCATGGTCTCATGGATGCGTTTTATTTTGTTGAGTCGTTTCGACGTAGATAGCTATGTATTCACAGCAATCATAGCATTGCTCTGTGTGTACTCTGTTTTCTGTTCTTATATGTTCTGTTTCAATGTGTGTTTATATGCTTTCCATTCTGTATATGTGAATGATAACAGATAGATTCAAATTAGTATACAAAAACAGATAGAACATGGAATTCATAATATATATAATATTAATTGTTCATTAGTTCATCACAGAATATAAATAATATCATCACATATACTTGATGATACTTAACTACTAGGTACAATGCATAAAATTGAAAACCAACAATACTAAAACTAACAATCCCTCCTGGGGCCAGTATTCCGACAACCCCTCTCCAGTAGCTCCCTGGTGTGCGGTGTCTTCCTAGCGTAGAGGCCGTACTATGCCTCCTCCGCCTCGCAGCGCTTCACGTACCGATCTGCCTCTTGCAGGCGGACGAGCGCGAATGATCTTGCCATTTCGTTGGGCGCCCACCAGAGCTACTCATCGGTGGCATGCTGAAGCTTATTGGATCAGCTCCACGCAGTGATGAGGAGCCTAGAGCCTTTGGCCTTCCTAGAAAAGTACCCGTCTTTGTACACCTCCTCCGCACGACGACGCGCCGACCCCCAAAGCTCCGCCGCCTCCTTTTTCGAGGCGGCATCACGGGCTTCATAGGCCGCCTGGTACCTGGCGTCCTCCTCCGCCATCTCCTTCCTAAAAGCCACTTTCCTGGCTTTCTCAGCCGGCGGTAGCGACTTTCAAAGACAAAGATCGTACTGGCTCCAAAACCAATCCAAAGTCGGGGGTCCGACTCAACCTCGTCCGGTGGCATGTAGGGGTCCTCATCGTTGCTCTTCGAGTGAGCGTTCTCGGGGGCGGTGACTCCTCGTTGGCGCGTGGGCAGACCGGCGGCGCCATAGCAGAGATTTGTGTGTGTGTGTGTGTGAGAGAGAGAGAGAGAGAGAGGGTGAGCAAGGAGAGGATGTAAATAAGAATGCAGGCGGGGCGACTTGAGCAAGGTAGTATTTATTGGCGGCCAGAATCTAGATCAACGGGAACAGTACACATGCCGGTCGCGGAAATTTACGAGTACTGTAGTTTGAATTACTCACGATTCCCGCAGCAATATCCGTGTGTCAACATAATAGCTGACGGTTCCCAATGCAGAACCGTGTCTGAATAATAATGCCCGCCACTCACCTTCCAAACCTCGAGGCACGAAATAGAGTGCCAATCGTGTGGGGGCCGGTTGTCTTGCCAGATTTTACATTTTCTTTTTTGAACACCAGATATTTACATCGTTTGATGATTTTTTAACTCGCACACGAGTACATAAATATGATTTTTCAAACCATTATGGTTAGCCATTGCATGTAGATGTAGTTCAAATTTGAATTACGGTCATTAAGTGGCTAGAAAATCACTTAAATGTCTTCAAAAGGTCAAATGACCCCTGAAGTTTTCCAAGTTTTCACATTACAATTGTATTACTGCACGTTACACGTAGAAAAATTATGAAGGTCGTAAGAGGAAGCTATCTCCTGATCGTCATCAAACATGCATTGTACCTTCTCGGAACCACGAGCCTTCTAGTGAGTTTCTCCGATTTGTGAGGGGTGTGTGTCCAAAATTTCGTCAAACAGGACAATTTTTTTACCACATCATCTTGGTGGCATGACATTACATCAAGCAAGGTTTCATGTTTTTCTTATCATTTTTATTTTTTTGGAATTAAAATGCCATGGTGCATGTGTCCATGCTGTGAGACCAATATGTTTGAAAATTCCTTCTAATTTATTGCACATGGAATTAACTCGCACACAAGTACAAAAATATGATTTTTCAAACCGTTATGGTTAGCCGTTGCATGTAGATGTAGTTCAGATTTGAATTACGGTCATTAAATGGCTAGAAAATCACTTAAATGTCATCAAAAGGTCAAATGACCCCTGAAATTTTCCAAATTTTCACATGACAGTTGTATTAGTGCATGTTACACGTAGAGAAAAATTGAAGGCCGTAAGAGGAAGCTATCTCCCGTTCGTCATCAAACATGCATTGTTCCCTCTCGGAACCACGAGCCTTCTAGTGAGTTGCTCCGGTTTGTGAGGGGTGTGTGTCCAAACTTTCGTCAAACTGGCCAATTTTTTTACCACATCAACTTGGTGGCATGACATTACATCAAGCAAGGTTTCATGTTTTTCTAATCATTTTTTAAGTTTTTGGAAATAAAATGCCATGGCACTCCATGCATGTGTCCAAGCCGTGAGACCAATATGTTTGAAAATTCCTTCTAATTTACTGCACATGGAATTAAATCCACACACAAGTACACAAATATGATTTTTCAAACCGTTATGGTTAGCCATTGCATGTGATGTAGTTCAAATTTGAATTACGGTCATTGAATGGCTAGAAAATCACTGAAATGTCTTCAAAAGGTCAAATGACCCCTGAAATTTTCCAAATTTTCACATGACAGTTGTATTAGTGCATGTTACACGTAGAAATTTTTTGAAGGCCATAAGAGGAAGATATCCCCCGTTTGTCATCAAACATGCATTGTTCCCTCTCGAAACCACAAGCCTTCTAGTGAGTTGCTCCGGTTTGTGAGGGGTGTGTGTGTCAAAACTTTCATCAAACGAGCCAATTTTTTTACCACATCATATTGGTGGCATGGCATTACATCAAGCAAGGTTTCATGTTTTTCTGATCATTTTTTAATTTTTTGGAATTAAAATGCCATGGCATTCCATGAACGTGTCCATGTCATGAGACCAGTATGTTTGAAAATTCCTTCTAATTTCTGCACATGGAATTAACTCACACACAAGTACACAAATATGATTTTTCAAACCGTTATGGTTAGCCATTGCATGTAGATGTAGTTCAAATTTGAATTACGGTCATTAAATGGCTAGACAATCACTTAAATGTCTTCAAAAGGTCAAATGACCCCTAAAAATTTCCAAATATTCACATGACAGTTGTATTACTGCATGTTACACGTAGAAAATTTTTGAAGGCCGTAAGAGGAGGCTATCTCCCGGTCGTCATCGAACATGCATTGTTCCCTCTCGGAACCACGAGCCTTCTAGTGAGTTGCTCTGGTTTGTGAGGAGTATGTGTCCAAACTTTCGTCAAACAGGCCAATTTTTTTACCACATCATCTTGGTGGCATGACATTACATCAAGGAAGGTTTCATGTTTTTCTGATCATTTTTTAATTTTTTTTGGAATTAAAATGCCATGGCACTCCGTGCATGCGTCCATGCCGTGAGGCCAATATGTTTGAAATTTCCTTCTAATTTACTGCACATGGAATTAACTCGCACACAAGTAAACAAATATGATTTTTCAAAACGTTATGGTTAGCCATTGCATGTACATGTAGTTCTAATTTGAATTACGGTCATTAAATGGCTATAAAATCACTTAAATGTCTTCAAAAGGTCAAATGACCCCTGAAATTCTCCAAATTTTCACATGAAAGTTGTATTAGTGCATGTTACACATAGAAAAAAATTGAAGGCCGTAAGAAGAAGCTATCTCCCATTCGTCATCAAACATGCATTGGTCCCTCTCAGAACCACGAGCCTTCTAATGAGTTGCTCCGGTTCGTGAGGGGTGTTTGTCCAAACTTTCGTCAAACATGCCAATTTTTTACCACATCATCTTGGTGGCATGACATTACATCAAGCAAGGTTTCATGTGTTTCTGATCTTCTTTTATTTTTTTTGGAATTTAAATGCCATGGCACTCCATGCTTAATTGTGTCATAGCCGTTAGACCAATATGTTTGAAAATTTCTTCCAATTTACTGCACATGGAATTAAATCACACACAAATACACAAAACATGACTTTTCAAACCGTTATGGTTAGCTGTTGCGTGTACATGTAGTTCAAATTTCAATTATGGTCATTAAATGGCTAGAAAATCACTTAAATGTCTTAAAAGGTCAAATGACCCCTAAAATTTTCCAAAATTTGACATGAAAGTTGTATTAGTACTACAAATCGTACATTTAAAACACCATACATTGCCACATAACTCCAAATTCATCTTTCACAGCTAATAAAAAATATCTACAACATCAAACACAGTTGTTTTGTAGGAATCGTTTGCGATGAAAATTTCTGGGTCTATTTAAGTCTTCCTCTTTAACCTTCGCTGGCTTGTCTGCTCTAGTGCTGGCAACCCACGAATCCACAAAACCTGATCCCCATTCCCGCACCCCCTTCTTGCAAAGATGACGCTGTGGAAACGCTTTGTGAAGGCCCGTACGATGGCTGCGTCCCCCCAAGCGTCACCGCCTACGACGAGAGTGTTGCCACATCCGCATTGAGCGCGACCGCTTCCACCGAGAGGGCATATGCGGCAGCCGACAGGGCATCTACAACAGCCAAGACGGCTGCAGCTGCTACTGTGATGGCAGTTGCAAAAGCCGAGAGTGCTTGAGCTGCCGTCTGTGCCGCCGATGTCGCCCTGGACCGGGTCCAGGCCATCCACGCCAAGATATTCCAGGCCACCTCGGAATCCAGCATGCAACCCATGTCCAAAAAGGCGACGGTGGCCATGGAGCACCTGCTTCCTCATGAGGCCGCCAAGCGGGAGCTAGAGATGCAGGAGGCGGCGGAGATCGAGGAGCGTCGGGAGGAGGAGTTGCGCGTGGCCCAGGTTAAGGTAGAGAAGAGTCTGTCCGTCAAGGAATCGGCGGTGGAGCACCAACGCAAGCTTTGGCGCAACCACTACTACGAGTACTACAACCTTGAGGGAGGCACCAAGGACGAGGACGAGGACGCGGTCGACTTCAGCAGGGGGGACACGGAGTCCACCAACGGCGGCATGTCACCAGGACAAGTCATCAACGTCTCATCTCACATCGGTGATGCATAGGCCGGCGCGGCGGCGGATTTTTAAAATTATGCATACTTAGGCTTTGTTTTTAATGCTAGTCTTTTTTAGAGCAATGTTTAGGTCAACTGGCTCTGTTTAATTGCTAAACATGCCCGATTCAGTAAGTCTGGTCTCTGTGTTGTATGCTCTTTTGTGTGCCCAAATTAGCAAGCGATGTTAAATTATGCAATGACATACCCGGGGAAATTTCCACCAAATTTTGAATTATCAAACTCATCCCATGCGCGTAAAGCAGAAGAATCATTTGCGATGCACACTGTCGTTCAAAGTGAATGGTGTCCGGCGGCACCGCGCGCAAAGTTTTCCTCCACATTTCGAAATTTTTGGCCGACCACCAAAATATCTACCCCCCTTCCCCTTCCCCTTTTCTCCGCGACCACAAGTCACATTTACCCTGTTTCCCCCTTCCTTCCTTCCTTCCTTCCTTCCTTCCTAAGTTATAGCCGCTTCCTCGCTTGCTTTCTCGCTCTCGCCGTCTCGCATCCTACCGCCGGGGTTTCCATGGTCTTCTTCAAAGATCTCTCCATTGGTTCCTGCTTCGACGATGAATCCTTCACCACCGGGTATGCCTCTCTTCACTCTCTCGGGCTATGACTTGGAATGAAGGATTTTTATCCGGCGGTCGATTTGATTCATTTCTTCCTCTTGTAGTTCCCTAGGACCATCAGTTGCAACGAATGGAGCAGGGTGGTTGAAGATCTGTTTGCTCGTTGTCACCATCAATCTCCATCTGTGAAGCTAGTTGTGTTTGAATCTGTGGAGAGTGGGAGGAAGTTTCTGGCATGTGTAGAGAAGGTTAGACCCTCTTTCATTATTACAAATCATTTGTTAGATGTGATTCAGACACTGTCACGGTCCCAACCCATTCATACCACACCTTCAACCAAACGCATCCTAAGACAGTGTCACAGTTTGTACCTAGTATCTAAAAATGTTGCCATCTCATCAGCGGTGCCATTAGAAAATTATCTGGCACCGCTTCAGCAGTTTGTGGAGCAAACTTGTCCACGCATCTGAGCAGCCAAGCAGTAAAATACTAAATCTTTGTGGCACGAAGGAACTGGGCGTCGGAGCAACTAGGTGCTCCGGAGTTCGGGTGCCTAATTTTTTTCTGCTGCATCGGCTTGCCAGTGCAGGGCACCGGTGCGAGATGTAGCAACAGTTGTATTTACACTGGTTTTGGCATACATAGTGGACGGACTTAGTGCTATTAGTTCTATGTTACTAAATTTGTGCATGTACACACCTGTTAGTATCAACTTGCTGTCATCCAGACACTGTCACTATGCTGTTGCAGTTATAGTTACCTTCCTCTTAAAATGTTCAATTTGTTATTTATAGTACATGAGTAAGAACTTGTAGCGTCGTTGTAGTTAATTATAGCTTCTGATGTTTTAGAATTTGGTTGTTCTCTTAGTAGCAATTAATTCATTGCACATTGATCTTTTTGAGAATATATGTCATAATTAACATGTTTCTTCAGTTTTTCAAAATAAGTATTGGTGATTTTCTATGTTGCTATAAACCCATTTTCCCTACAATTTTTACCGATCTAGTTTTAAATATTATAGGATGGACGGAAGTGTTCTTACTTGGAGTGGGTTGATCAAGAGTGGCCACAGTCTTTGAAGATGTGCCTAGCAAAGTTGTGGAGCATATACCAGGAAAAGAACAGAGGTAGGCTTAGAGAAAGTGTTGTCAACGCTGAGGAATATTTGAAGATGCGGGATCAAAAGAGGAAGGTGGAGAATGAGATCAAATTTTTTTAATCAGACTTTGCTAAGATGGTGTTGGCGAAGAAGGAGGCACTTTCCCAGCTGGCCAGTGCAAAACATGTTCTTACTGAACGGAAAGCAGGGTGGATAAGGCGAGTGAGGGAGTCCTGGATTAGGGGGTGTCCGGATGGCCGGACTATGACCTTTGGCCGGACTCCCAGACTATGAAGATACAAGATTGAAGACTTCGTCCTGTGTCCGGATAGGACTTTCCTTGGCGTGGAAGGCAAGCTTGGCGATACGATGTGTAGATCTCCTCCCATTGTAACCGACTCTGTGTCACCCTAGCCCTCTCTGGTGTCTATATAAACCGGAGAGTTTTTAGTCCATAGGACGAACAACAATCATACCATAGGCTAGCTTCTAGGGTTTAGCCTCCCTGATCTCGTGGTAGATCAACTCTTGTACTACCCATATCATCAATATTAATCAAGCAGGAGTAGGGTTTTACCTCCATCGAGAGGGCCCAAACCTGGGTAAAAACATCGTGTCCCTTGTCTCCTATTACCATCCGCCTAGACGCACAGTTCGGGACCCCCTACCTGAGATCCGCCGGTTTTGACACCGACATTGGTGCTTTCATTGAGAGTTCCTCTGTGTCGTCACCGTCAGGAAGGATGCCGCACCCCATCTTTAAAGACGATGTTGTTGCTAAAGGAGCTTTGGCTGTCTGCCAAACTCTCCGGCTAGGCAGTTTTTTAATGACCGCCTGTTTGGCCGCCGCGCCGACGATGACTTCTCGGGTCATCGAAAGCAATCTCCACGTCAACTCGGAACTTGCCGAGTAGTTAGATCCGATGGAGCTCTCTTCCTTAAACGAGCTCTTGGATCGCATCGCCGCCCTGGGAGTCGCTACGGACTACGATCAGATTGGGCTTAAACCCGATCCAAGGGAGATTGACTCTCCCCAGGTCACCCACCACGTCGAAGTGGTGGAGGAAAAATGTGGTGAATCTTCACCCATCCTAAGGACCAGATGTGTCCGGATTCCTGATCCCTCCAAGCCGGACATCCGCGGAGGGGAGGACGTCACTCAAGCCCTGAACCTAAAGTCAGGCAGCGGGCCTGATTCATTGGATAACGTCCAAGAACCCAAGCTTCCGAGTTCGGAAATTTCTTGGCCCTTGAGTCTTAGATCGGGCGAGGTTCTGGATTTAAATCCACCCGCCCACCCAAATATAAGGGATCTATCCCAAATTCGGCAAGAGCCCAGAGAAACAGTACACCATTACTGGGCCAGATTCCTCCTGGTTATGAACAAGATAAAGGATTGCCGCGAGGGGGATGCAATTTCATTCTTCTACAACAACTGCACGGACATCGGAATCCTCAACGCCATAAGTCGCCATGAAATTACACGCTTCGCCGACATGGCATCCATAGTACGAAAGTACTGTGCGATAGAAGGTGTTCGGAAAACCGAAACAAAATTCTGCGACAATCCGACCCTGAATACAATCCCAGTCCGAAACAAAAGGGCGCATTATCACCACACACCTGGGCCTAACAACAAAAAACAAAAACCCTCTACAGGGTATGGAACCGTACCGGAGGGATGGCTCAATGGACCCTGTAAAATTCATAGTACAGAGGGCGCCACACCAACTCATAGCCTTAGAGCATGTTGGATACTCCGGCAGGTGGCCAGAAGTGGCGAGGAGGTTCTAACTCCAGAATCCGCAGAGCACCACCCTAGGAACGCCAGTACGGTATCAACATTCTTCGAGACTTTCCCATCAAACAATGCAAGGAAGCGAATGCTCCGCAGCCTTACCGAAGTCTACTAGGTAGCGACAATAAACCCATGGAGTGACACGGCTATTACCTTTAATGCCAGTGATGAACCTAAATTCCGAACAGCCCGAGCACCAGCCGCACTGGTTCTCAGTCCGATAGTGGACGACTTTTGGCTTACCAAGGTACTCATGGATGGTGGCAGCGGATTGAACCTCATCTATGAGGAAACACTACAAAAAATGGGAATAGACTGGAGCCGCATTGAGCGAAGGAACACAACCTTTAGAGGAATAATCCCCAGTCGGGAAGCGTGCTGCAGGAAAAATCACACTGGATGTGGTGTTCGGCACGCCGGATAATTACAGATCCGAGGAGGTCACATTTCAAGTGGCCCCGTTCAGCAGCGGATACCACGCTCTGTTAGGGCGAGAGGCATTCACAATTTTCCAAGCTATACCCCATTACGGGTACATGAAGCTCAAAATGCCCGGACCCAACGGAATCATCACTCTTGCTAGCGGTCCGGACATAGCGCTCCGCGCCGAAAACAAGACAGCCGCACTGGCCCTCGAGGCATTATCCGAAGCCCTAGTGGCCGAGGAACTAACTGCGTTGCACTCCACGGTGGACAGGGACGACGTGATACTCGACAAAAGATCCAAGTCCACCTCCTTCAAGCCGGCAGACGAAATAGTCAAGTTCCAAGTCCATCCAACGGGCACTACAAAAACGGCCTCCATCGGGGCACAACTAAACCCTGATGTAGACGCCGCACTAAGAGAATTTCTACGCGAAAATTGGTACATTTTTGCCTGGCACCCTTCAGACATGCCAGGAATCCCACGCAGGCTGGCCAAGCACAGCCTGAACATCCTAAAAGGATTCAAGCCTGTTAAGCAGGCTCTTCGGTGTTACTCCGAACCTAAGAGACAAGCCATGGGAGAGCAAATAGCCAAACTACTGGAAGCCGGATTCATCAGAGATATAAAACATCCGGACTAGCTAGCAAACTTGGTGATGGTACCAAAGAAGGACAAATCCTGGCGCCTATGCGTTGATTTCAAAGACCTAAATAAGGCCTGCCCAAAGGATCCCTTCCCCCTCCCCCGCATTGATTAAATCATCGACGCCACCGCAAGACATGACACATTGTGTTTCCTCGACGCATACTCTGGCTACCACCAAATCAAGATGGCAGAGTCAGACCAAGCCGCAACGGCATTCATCACCCCATACGGCCCATTCTGCTTCAACACAATCCCCTTCGGGCTCAAAAATGCCGGCGCAACATATCAGTGCATGATTCAGACATGTCTGGCCAACCAGATCGGCAAAACGGTTGAAGCATACGTGGATGACGTGGTCATCAAAACCAAGCATGTCGAAACTCTAATAGACGACTTGAGGCTCACGTTCGATAACCTCCGAACATATGACATTAGGCTTAACCCGGAAAAATGCGTTTTCGGCGTACCAGCCGGAAAGCTCTTGGGCTTCATCGTATCCGGTAGAGGAATTGAAGCAAACCCAGCCAAGATCCGAGCTCTCTCACAATTGGATATTCCAAAAGATCTCAAGCAAATACAAAAATTGACTGGATGCGTGGCGGCTCTAAGCCGCTTCATCTCCCGCTTGGGGGAAAAGGCATTACCCCTTTACCGCCTCCTCCGGCGCACCGAACACTTCGAATGGACGGATGCCGCCACGGCCGGACTCGAAGAAATAAAAGCCATACTGGCAACAAACCCGGTCCTGGCCGCGCCTAACACCGGCGAACCAATGTTGTTATACATCGCAGCAACTCACCAAGTTGTAAGCGCAGTCCTCGTCATCGAAAGAGAAACGGACGGACACAAATTCCCTGTCCATAAACCAGTCTACTACGTGTCCACTGTCCTCACTACATGCAAGTCTCGGTACCCGCATTACCAAAAGATAGCATACGCAGTGTTCATAGCATCCCGGAAGCTACGACACTACTTTCAAGAGTGTTCAATAATAGTAGCCTCTGAAGTACCTCTTAATGATATAATAAACAACCGTGACGCAACGGGCCGGATTGCCAAATGGGCCATTGAGCTCCTCCCGTTCGACATAACCTATAAGCCACGGCGAGCCATCAAGTCGCAATCCTTGGCCGACTTTGTCGCTGAATGGACTAAAGCTGAACTCCCTAAAGAATACGACACATATTCCAACTGGATCATGCACTTCGACGGCTCCAAAATGCTGGCGGGTCTGGGGGCTGGCGTCGTTCTGACGTCCCCAACAGGAGATACAGTCCAATATGTACTCCAGATAATGTATACGGACTCCAACAATGCAGCCAAATACGAGGCCCTTCTACATGGTGTCGGAGTAATGGGCCACGGGTAGGCTAACCCGAGCCTCAGAACCTTTCAAAACATCGGGGCAGACTGCGCCCCTCAAGACTCCGCGATAAGGAGCCGCCTCCTGGGAGTCGGTGGCAAGGCCGCCGACTATCCCTCACTGCCAAAGTCCCAAGGACGGCTTCGAGATAAGCCGACTCCTGTTGACGGCTTCCAGAGAAGCCGGCTATGGGGAGTCGGCCCGCGACTCCGGCTGTCCCTGGCGGCCGAGTCCCAGGGACGACTTCAAGGTAAGCCGACTACTATTGGCGGCTTCCAGAGAAGACGGCTATGGGGAGTCGGCCCACAACCACGACTACCTCCTGCCTTCGCCATGATGGACGGGACGGGGTACGGCCACCGCATGGCCCATCCCCCTCCCGCTTACGAAGGGTTGGCATGGCTACAGTGCGCTGTATCGCTGGAGATCTCCATCGTGGCGCGGCATTGTTGCCATGTCTGCCCTGACCTCAGCCCCCGTGGGCGGCGCACTGTGCCCACGACGGCTTACCTGTACGACCCAGAGATGGCGGGACCCGCCCGTCAGCGGGGGTACCGAAGACGGCGAGAGCGCCACAAAGGCGGACCCGTGGGAGTCGGCCCCCTGGAGTCGGCCAGCCCCTCCCACGGGCCCCGCACACCATTAACCAGACAAGACGGGGAATGGCGCAGTGATCGCCCGTCAGGCGGTGGCACTGTTTCCATGACCCCATTACCAAGCCAACATCATCAGAGGCACGGCTACAGTACCAGGCCTGTCGGCGTGCCCCAGTAGTCGGCAGAGAAGACGGCGGCCTAAGAGACAGACGACTGGGACCCACGCCCAGCCGGATTACCATTGTATCCCTGGGGGCGGGCCTATATAAGCCCCCCGGGGCACCCATGCATGGGGGATCGCTCCTTTAGACTAGACCAGATCATATAGGAAGGAGGGAGCTAGCCTCACCTTCTCCTACCTCCAGAAAACAGCTCAAGGAGCAACCTTGTACTCACTTTGCCATAGTGATCATGCGGAGACCCCGTAGAGCAGCAGTAGGGGTGTTATCTCCACGGAGAGCCCTGAAGCTGGGTAAGATTCGCCGGCGTGCATGCCTTCGCCTCATCCCGTTTCCAGGCACCGGCGACGTTCTACTCGCCCCCACCATGATAAGCCATCCTTTGGCATATGTCGTATCCAACCCCCGACATTTGGCGCCCACCGTGGGGCATGGTGCACCGCCGTCCGAAGACCTGCTCTGTACGGGAAGCCTCTTCCTCCCCAGCGAGCGTAGCCAGCCCGGCACGCCCGATGGCGCTTGCCCCGATGCGCTGCAAAGCGTCGATGACGCCTGCGCAGCAAGCGGCCTCGCCGATCTTCTCGGCAAGGCTCACATCTCCGACAAGCCCGCATCCGATGCGGGCACAGGCTGTCCCGAGCACCGCCTCGTCAGCCTCCTCGACCAACTCCACGTCTCCGGCGAGCCTACCGCGGACTTGGAGTCGGTCGGCTCCACCGACCCGATGCTTGTCGATTCCGACACCGCGTCGCTCGACACCTTCCCCTCCGATGTGATCGTCTTCGACGATCCTATACCATGAGCCGACAGTGGTGGCATCACCGTCACCGAAGTGATCGTCATCAGCCACGGCGCCGCCTCCAACGAGAACGCCTACGACGCCCTGCAGGCCACTTTGCACGATCTGTCCGCCCCCATCCCGGCGGACGCTGACGCCGAAGCGCTGGAGGCACGCCGCCTTGTCCTCCTTGCGGAGGGCCAGAAGATCGCTACCATGAGACGCCTCACGGAGGCCCACCAGCGCTAAGTCGACCGCGCCGCCTTCGGCACGCCGCCTCTAGAAGGGCCAAGCCGACTCGGCGTCGTCAAGAAATGCGGCGCGGCCATCGCCAGCATGCTGGGAGCAGACCGACCGGTCTACGCCACACCCCTCAAGAACCTACACGCCGCCCAGTCGATCGTTGATGAGCTAAACGGACTACGGGCCGACGATCTCCCCTACATGACCAGACGCATCCAGCAGTTGATCGATGCGGCCGCAACCCGGCATGAAGCCGACTTCCGAGATGGAAGCCCCCCTCGCCGAGAGCACGGCGCGACGTCGCGTACGCCGACTGCGGGTGGCGCCCGTGCGAGACAAGAGAAGGAGCCGGCTGCTAGCCACAGCCGGACTCGTATTACCATCAAGCGCGACGCAGAAGGCCGCCCCCGAGGAGTGGAGCGACAAGGCGACCTGCCACCTCCTCCGCCTCGCGGGGAAAGATACCCTACCCCGCCGCCTGTCAAGCATCTGACTCTCAGCGGCCAACTTGGTCGCCGCGAAGGAGTCGGCGAGAATGATGCCCGCCATCGGATCGACCGCCTAGCATGATCCCTGGCCCTAGAAGAAGAAGATGATGTCGACCCGCCGTGTTTTGGCCCCCGCATCCGCGACGAGCCCTTTCCCAAAGGGTTCTCGCTCCTAAGAGACACGCCCAAGTACAACGGCTCCGTGAAGCCAGAAGACTGGTTGATCGACTACTCCACCGCCGTTCGCATAGCGAATGGCAATCGACGCGTTGCCATGAAATATGTCCCCCTGATGCTCCAAGGCACGGCGCGCACCTGGCTCAACAGCCTCAAGCCTTACAGCATCAACAGCTGGCTAGACTTCACCGAAGCCTTCATACGCAACTTCACCAGCACATACAAGCGGGCTCCCAAGCCCCGACAGCTCTCCTTGTGCGTACAAGGGCCCAGCGAATCGACCCGCGATTAGCTCACGCGTTGGGCCGAGCTCCGCAACTCCTGGGAAGGAGTGCACGAGGTCTAGGCCATAGAGTACTTCACCACCGGGTGCCGCAAAGGCACTCTCCTCAAGCGCCGACTCCTCTGCGACGAGCCGATAACCCTTGACGAGCTACTGGTCATCGCGGACAAGTATGCCACAGCCGACTCCTCAATGAAGACCGAGCTCCGGGTAGACGCCTCCGGAAAAGTACTAACGCCGGCTCCCAAGACGCCAGCTGGAGAATCAAGCCAGCGCCCGTATCAGAACGATCACAAGTGCAAAGCCCCTCAGCCGGCTTCCAGCAGTCGGCAGGTGGCCACGATCGAAGAAGAGCATACAGAGGGACAGCCGGCTCCGAAGAAGCAGAAGGGCGGCAGGCCGGCTTGGCAGTCGGCTTTCTCCTACGAGCAGACTCTAGATGGTCCCTGCAAGTTTCACAGCGGCGCCAAGCCGTCGAACCACACCACCAGGAAATGCCACTGGCTCACCCGAATCGCCAAGGGAGACGGCCTCCTGCCTCCCCCACCTGCTGGGCCACCGCCTCCACCGCCGCCCCAGCAGCCGGCTGTCAGGCCAGTTGGCGCAATACAAGATGAGTACCCAGAAGAGCACGGAGCCTATGTAGTGTTCACCAATGTGGCTGACGATCGGCGCAGCCGGCGGCAGCAGCAGCAAGAGGTGAACGCGGTAGCATCAAGCACTCCAGAGTTTATGCACTGGTCCAAGAAGCCTATTAGTTGGAGCAGAGCTGATCACCCAGAGGTGATGCCGAGTCCGGGCTCTTACGCCCTGGTCTTAGGTGCCACTTTTGCCACAGATAGGCGGGCCGCTCGTTTCTCGCGAGTGCTGATAGACGGAGGCAGTAGCATCAACATTCTGTACAAGGATACCATGGAGAAGTTAGGAATCAAGCAAAGTCAGCTTCAGAGCAGCCGGACTGTGTTCCACGGCATTGTTCCTGGCCTTTCCTGCTCACCAATCGGCAAGATCCTGATAGACGTCCTCTTTGGGGACAAAGATCATTTCCGGCGAGAGCCAGTTTGGTTTGAGGTGGTGGACCTCGAAAGCCCGTACCATGCGCTACTTGGCCGACATGCTTTGGCCAAGTTCATGGCGATCCCCCACTACGCCTACCTCAAGATGAAGATGCCGAGTTCCAAGGGAATTCTGACCATAGCCGGCGACTATAGAAAGTCACCCACTTGCGCGGCCGAAAGCAGTCGGCTAGCCGAGTCCCTGGTGATCGCGGCCGAGAGGCGGCTTCTTGACCGGGTTGTGGCAATGGCCGGCAAGCAGCCCGAGATGTCACCCGACCCCAAGGAGTCTGAAGCTGAAGGCTCGTTCAAGCCGGCCAAAGAGACAAAGAAGATACCATTGGACCCGGAGCACCCAGAGAGGTACGTTGTCATAAGTGCAAAGCTTGACAGCAAATAGGAAGGCGAGCTCGTCGATTTCCTCCATGAGAATCGAGACATCTTTGCATGGTCCCCTAAAGACATGCCAGGTGTACCGACGGAATTCGCCGAGCACAAGTTACATCTCCGATCTGTTGTGAAGCCCGTCAGGCAGCCCTTGCGCCGCCTGTCAGAAGAGAAGAGAAGAGTTGTTGGAGGAGAGATAGCCCGGCTCCTGGCAGCCGGCTTCATTATGGAAGTGTTTTTCCCAGAATGGTTAGCAAACCCGGTCCTAGTGCTGAAGAAGAACAAGCAGTGGCGGATGTGTATTGACTACACAAGCCTCAACAAAGCTTGCCCCAACGACACATTCGCTCTGCCGAGAATTGATTAGGTGATAGACTCCACAGCCGGATGCGAGCTGTTGAGCTTCTTAGATGCATATTCAGGATATCACCAGATCAAGCTGAACCCGGCCGATAGACTGAAAACCGCCTTCATCACGCCGTTTGGAGCCTTCTGCTACCTGACCATGACGTTCGGCTTGAGGAATGCCGGTGCCACCTTTCAGCGTTGCATGCAGAAGTGCCTCCTCAAGCAACTCAGCAGAAACGCCCACGTCTACGTAGATGATGTGGTGGTGAAGACGGAAAAGCGTGGAACACTGCTGGAAGACCTCAAGGAAACCTTTGAGAACCTGCGCCGATTCCAGATCAAGCTCAACCCTGAGAAGTGCGTCTTCGGAGTACCAGCCGGCCAACTCCTCGGCTTCCTGGTCTCTGAACGCGACATAGAGTGCAACCCTGTCAAAATCAAGGCCATCGAGAGGATGAAGGTACCCAGCCGACTGCTAGATGTGCAAAAGTTCACCGGCTGCCTGGCGTCCATCAGCTGATTCATCAGTCGGCTGGGCGAGAAGGCTCTCCCTTTATACCAGCTCATGAAAAAGACAACCTTTTTCGAGTGGAACCCCATGGCGGACGAAGCTTTTCTCCAATTAAAGAAAATGTTGACTACTCCCCCTGTGCTGGCAGCACCGACTTCCAAAGAGCCCATGCTCCTGTACGTTGCCGCCACCAGCCGGGTAGTCAGCACAGTCATTGTAGTCGAGCGCAAGGAGGAAGGCAAGGCGCTACCTGTCCAGAGACCAATATATTACCTGAGTGAAGTACTGTCGGTCTCCAAGCAGAACTACCCCCACTACCAGAAGATGTGCTACGGCGTGCACTTTGCTCCCAAGAAGCTGAAGCCTTACTTTCAGGAGCATCCAATCATTGTGGTTTGCACAGCCCCACTAGCCGAGATCATCGGAAGCCGAGATGCTTCTGGCCGAGTGGCCAAATGGGCCATTGAGCTGGCTCCCTACACCATCTACTACCAGCCCCGCACCGCCATCAAGTCGCAAGCACTGGCCGACTTCCTCGTCGACTGGGCCGAGACCCAGTACCTGCCGCTAGCGCCCGACTCCACCCATTGGCGGATGCATTTCGACGGCTCCAAGATGCGCACCGGCTTGGGAGCCGGCATCGTCCTCACTTCCCCCAAAGGCGACAAGCTCAGATATGCGCTGCAAATCCACTTCGCCGCCTCCAACAACGTCGCTGAATATGAGGCGCTCATTCATGGGCTCCGGCTTGCCAAAGAACTCGGCATTCACCGGATCCTGTGTTATGGCGACTCCGACTTGGTGGTCCACCAGTCATCTGGCGACTGGGACGCCAAGGATGCAAACATGGCGAGCTACAGTTTCCTTGTACAGCAACTCAGCGGATATTTTGAGGGATGCGAGTTCCTTCACGTGCCAAGAAATGACAACGACCAAGCAGACGCCCTGGCACGAATCGGCTCCACCCGCCAAGCAATACCATCTCGCATCGCCCTTCGGCGCCTCCTCAAGCTGTTTGTCAAGCCTTCACCAGAATGAGACTCCATCTTTGTGCTGGCTCCCCCCGAAGAAGTCGGATCCGACTCAAGAGCCCCAACAGTCGGCACGAGAATTCCTGCGAACGACTCCAAGAACGCCGCAGTCGAAGCCGGCCCGGGGACTTCAGAACCCGGCTCAGGGACTGCGGCGACCAGTCCGAAGACTCCAGAACTCAGCCCGGGGACTGCGCCAGTCGGCCCGGGGACTTCATCAACCCAGCAAGCGGCCGCAGACTCCAGCCCGTCGCCTCCCAGCCCAACCGCCCTCGTCCAAGTCGCAGTACTAACGGTTGAAGAAATAGAAGCGCCCTCATGGGCCCAGCCCATCCTCAAGTTTCTAGTGAGCAAAGAGCTGCCAACTGATGAAATCCTGGCTCAGCAAGTACAACACCGAGCGGCAGCTTACACCATAGTCAACAGAGAGCTGGTCAGGCGCAGCGTCACTGGTGTCTACCAGCGTTGCTTCGAGCCAGAGCAAGGCCAAGCAATTCTCAAAGACATCCATCAAGGTGAGTGCGGCCACCATGCGGCTTCAAGAGCACTCGTCGCCAAAGCCTTCCAACACGGTTTCTTCTGGCCAACCTCCTTGTAAGAGGCCAAAGAATTGGTCCAAAAGTGCAAAGGGTGCCAGAAGTTCCGCTCCAAGCCACATCAGCCGGCTTCCGCACTCAAGACTATCCCATTGCCTGGCCCTTTGCGGTTTGGGGCCTGGACATGGTGGGACCATTCAAAACAGCACGAGGCGGCCTATCTCACTTACTTGTCGCAGTGGACAAGTTCACCAAGTGGATAGAAGTAAAGAAGTTGAATGGTCCAACTGCAGTGACCTTCATCGCCGACATCACGACTCGGTACGGCATACCACACAGCATCATCACTGACAATGGCACGAATTTCGCCAAAGGTGCCTTGGCCCGTTTCTACGCGATACAGGGCATCCGACTGGACTTAGAGTCTGTTGCCCATCCGCAGTCAAACGGCCAGGTAGAGCGAGTAAACGGCCTCATCCTGTCCGGCATCAAGCCTCGGCTAGTCGAACCACTGGAGCGTTCGGCCGGCTGTTGGCTTGACGAGTTGCCAGCCGTCCTATGGAGTCCACGCACGAATCCAAACAAGTCAACCGGCTTCAAACCCTTCTTCCTCGTCTACGGTGCTGAAGCTGTCATCCCGATGGACATAGAGTTCGAATCTCCGTGAGTCACCATGTACACCGGGGAAGAAGCAGAAGAAGCACGTCAAGACGGTGTCGATCTGCTGGAAGAGGGCCGGCTGTTGGCACTCAGCCGGTCCAGCATCTACCAGCAGAGCCTGCGCCGATACTACAACAGGAAGGTCAGGCCAAGATCTTTCCAAGAGGGCGACCTTGTGCTCCGGCTGATCCAGCGAACAGCCGGCCAGCACAAGCTGTCGGCGCCTTGGGAAGGCCCCTTCATTATTAGCAAGGTGCTGGCAAACGACTCCTACTACCTGATCGACGCTCAGAAGCCCCAATCACGCAAGAGGGACAACTCCGGCAAAGAGACAGAACGCCCGTGGAATGCAAATCTTCTCCGAAGATTTTACAGTTGATGTAGTATGTATCGCACTACCCTTTGTATTAAAGTACCAAGACTTCGGGCCCCCCGAGACGAGCTCGGGGACTGCCCTTTTTTGTTATCTGTATGATAAGAATTATGCCTTCGAGTATATTACTCTTTTGTTATGACCGCTTGGCACCAGGCTCGACTAGTCGGCCCGGGGACTCGCCGCCTCGCGCTATGAAATGCTTCCCACAGTCGGACAAGTAGTGTGTGGTGCCTAAGCCGTCTCCTGTTAGAAGCCGCAGCTTGCAGAGCGACTGTTTGGTGGGCAGGAGTAAGGAAGAATGGGCGCCAACATGAAAAATGGCTAAGGACTCAAAGCATAAGCATAGCCTAAGCCGGCTTCCAGCCTCTCTTAGCAAAGCCGACTCTTTAGCAGTCGGCTTGCCGCTTTCTATCCAACTTGTTAAGAGACTCTAAAAAATGGCCAAGTACTTGCCTTCCCAAAATAGCCAAGCATTTGATCCAGAGGCGGTCCGCAGAGCGGCCGTTTGACTGGCAAGGCGGCGACTAAGGGAAGGCGGCAAAGGAAAAAGGCAAAAGAGCAATGAGCAAGGAAAGATAGAACTCGGATAAATATTTACATAGGCCCTTGGCCGAATCTTCAAACAGAAGTTCAAAATACACCCAATGGGTGGAATTGTTCGAATTAACAAGTTCTTCAAAGACTACTAGAACAGATAAAATGAAGGCAAGAACGGCAGCCTAGGAAACGGCAGACGGGTTCGGAGGGTCGGAAGAGATGGTGGTGTCAGGCGCCAGGGCGGCCGGCTGGACGGTCTCGGCTTGGTCGTCCCCGGCGGCAGCCGGCTCGGTGGGGCGCGGCTCGTTGCTGGAGGCGCGGTCGAGCTGAGGCTGGTCGCCCACTCTGCCTTCTGGCACCTCCGTCTCACCTCCGTCCTCCACCTCGCCTTCCTCCTTGGCGCTGGAACCGATCACCTCCGCCGAGTCCTCGTCATAATCCAGGTTCATCCCGAACCACTCTGGCGGCGCCTCCCTACCGTCTTCAGCCCGATCAGGGACGAAGATGCTGGGTTCGGCATAGTCGGCGATCGCTGCAGCACGAGCGACGAGGGCGTCTTCCATAGCTACCAGCTCCACCTAGGCCTCTGACCGGAATGCGGCCAGTCGGTCCAGGTCCAGCCCTGGATACCACGCCTTGACGAATTCCAAGGCCCGGCGCGCTCCAGCCCGGGCTGAGGAACCCTTCCAAGCCTCAAGACGACCAGCTGCGACCTCCAGCCAGTCGGCAGTCCGACTGGCAGTGCACAGAACCGGCATGTCTGGCCACAGGGCGGCAATGACCTGGGCGCCGGCACGTTGAAGCCAGCGCAACATCTGGTGGGCCAGCCACAGACGAGCCTCGATGCTCAGAAGCTGCTCATCGAGGGTCCGAGGGGCGTTGGCGGCAATCTCCGCACCATCTGCCCTCCGCGCCTCGCGATCAGCCTTGATGGCTTGAGTGGCCTCCTGTGAGTGGCCGGGGAAGAAGTCTGCCAAGACAAAAAGAAGCAAGTCAAAATCAGGAGTCAGCCCGACCCACAGTCGGCGGCTCGAAGGAAACAAAGAAACTCGTCGTCGATGATGTCCTCGATCTCATGGAAGCCGGAGGTCAGCTGTGCCTCCTTGTCGGTCCAGGAGGAGCGCTCGCTTTCGAACTCGGCCAGGAGAGCGGCATCTCTCTTCTCTGCCTCATCCTGCGCCTTCTTGAGCAGCTCCTTCTGCTCCGCCAGCTGCGCGGCCAGCAGGTCGTGCTCCGTGACGAGTTTGCTGCACTTCTCCCCCTTGGCACGCAAGGCGGTGTTGTCCTCGCCCAGCTGCTGCTGGAGAGTGGCGTTGGCCTCTGAAGAATAAAAAGAAAAGACGTTAAGTCGTCAACAAAGAAGGTCGTCGGGAAGATCCGGCCCGACTACTCAGCAGTCGGCCCGAATCTCGAGGACTACAGCCTGCGGGTGCGCCAGCGCGCCCCCTTGAAGAAGAAGGAGGACTCACTCCGACTCTCTGACAGGTCGGCAGTCCACCTGCCCAACTCCTTGACGTTGCGGTTGAAGGCAGTGACACGGAGGTTGTGATACTCCTGTGATAAGAATTCCCAGACGAAGATAAGTATTGGAACTCGCCAGGAGTTCCGGGCCGCCTGCTCAGCAGCCGACCCGAAACTCGGGGACTACACCCAGTGGGTGCGCTGGCGCGCCCCCAGAAAGAAGAACAAGGAAAAACAAAGTCAAAAAAGAAAGCATACCCGGACGGCTACTCGTGACGCCAGATGCGCCTTGGTGCAGGCCTGGATGGCGTCGCCCTCGGCTCGCAGCTTTGCCTGAACATCCAGAAGCGCCTAGTTCAGCGGGCCCGTGTCGCCTCCTCGCACCCACCCAACGGGCACGGCACCCGTCGCCTCGGCGTCTGGGAGGGCCGAGCTGGCGGGGCCGGTCTCCAGGGGGCGTGGCGCCGAAGTCTCCCTCTCAAGGCGGCGGCGCGCTGGCGAGGCGACTTGGAGGAGCAGCCTCGCCACGGACTCGTCCTCAGTCGGCGGCACCGGCAGGCCTGTCGGCTGTTTACCCTGCACGCTCCTGGACGGCGGTGGAGGCGGCGGTGGCGGCACGGCCGTGTCCGACATGGAGGCCTCGCCGCTCTCCCTCTCCATGACGGGGTTCTCGCCGCCGGCTTCCCCAGTCTGCCCCATGAACTCCGGGGGCGGCGGCGCGGAGTTCAGCGGAACGACAAGCAGCGCCGATTGACAGTGTGTGGCCTCCTCTGCTTACCGCCTTGCCGCAACAGCGGCTTCGGCCTCATCCAGCTTCCTTTGGGCAGAGGCCGCCGCCTTCTGGGCCTCCGCCTTCTCCAGACGGGCGGCCTTGTCCTCATCGCGCTTCTCCCGCGCGTTCCGCTCCGTCGCCTCCCGGAGGTCGGCGGCGGGGTCAATCCGCCGAGTAGTGGTGGACGTCTCTGCCGACCCCATGACGGAGGCGGCGGCGACCCTCTCAAAAGTAAGGGGGCCCTGAAGCGAGAAAGGCGTGTAAATGATTTGGGCAAAATTCACTAGTAAAAGACAAGACAAAGGCGGAGGCACTTACGCAGAAACCAGTGGAGGCTTCTTCACTTCCTTACGGAAGCGGTTGGCCTTCGCGATCGCCTCTTCCCACTTGGTCACGGCGGCCGCCCCCTTGAACTTCTTCGACCGGCCGCCAAGCAAGCTCGGCCCGGCCCGGCGCCTCTTCGCGCCGCCTTGACCATCCAAGCCGGCGGAGGAACTCGCACCCGGCTGGCCAACCCTTGGTTGGCGGCGCGGGATGACTTCCCCCTCAGCATCGTCATCAGGCCAGTCGACAAAGGTGGTCGACGGCCTGAAGCCTCCTCCTCCTCCTCCTCCTCCTCCTCCGCCTCCTTCGGCGTCGGCCTCCATCACCACCGCCCCCAGGTCAGGGTCGTCGACGTCGCTCTCCGCCTGGTCGGAGACGAACTGACGGGCCGGGCCCGTGGTGCCGGCTGAGGGCTGGATGAGGGGGTTCTGACTCAAGCAAAAACCAAAAAGATCAGAAGTCGGATTCGGCTGCAAAGGAAGACAGAAGAAAAAGAAAGACGACTTACAGAAGGCGGAGGGTTGGCACGCGAGTACGGCTCCTTGCTGAACCGCCAATCCGCCGTGAGACTGCAGTTCGCGATGTAGTTCACCGTGTCCGCCACCTCCGTGCGGGGCATGTCCTTGGAGCACAGCCGACTCGGATCCCGGTGGCCACTCATCTGACAAATTAGATGAGGTCGGCCTTGGAGCGGGAGGACTCGGTGCGCCACGAAGGCGGCCAGCAGGTCGGGCCCGATCAGACCCTCCGACTGCGTCAGCACTCGGAGTCGCGCAACGGCGGCGGCTCCAGCGGGAGTCAGTGTCTTGACTTGGTGAGACCAGCTGGGGAGCCTCCCAGCCGGAGCGCCGGCTTCGTAAGGCGGCAGATTGACCCAATCGCCGTCTAGAGTGACGTTCTTCACGTAAAAATATGACCGCTGCCACATCTTCACCGACTTGATCAGCGGAATGGTGGGGAATGGGTTGTCGGTCGTCGATCTCCGCATCGCGATGAAGACACCGCACTGGGCCGGCACGCCGGCGATGTACGTGCCGAGCTTGGACTGGAAGAATTCCCCCCACAGCTCGATGGTGGGGAGAACGCTGAGGAAGCCTTCGCACAGGGTGGCGAAGGTAGCCAGCAGCACCACCGTGTTCGGGGTGAGGTGGTGCGGCTGGAGCCCGTGGAACTCCAAGAAGGAGTGGAAGAAGCCGCTCGCCGGCAGCCCCAGGCCACGCATGAGGTGCGAGCGGAATACGACCCGCTCGCCCTCCTCCGGCGCCGATGATATTTCCCTCTCCGGCGCGGCACGGGCTCGCACTAGGTCTGCGTCGGGGAGGCGACGCGTCCTGCGGAGGAACTCGATATGGTCGTCGTCCACCTCGGAGCCGTCCCACACGGCGGAGCGCACGGCGGGAGGCGCGGCGGCGGAGGAAGAGCTCATCGCTGCGAGTGTGGCGTGGTTCGGTGCGGTGGCAGCAAGAGGAAGAAGAAGCAGGAAGAAAGCAAGGGGAGTAGGGGAGATGGGCGCGCGTGCTTCGCCGCCCCCTTCCTCCCGCCTACTTATAGGCTCATGGGCTGAGAAGCCGATGGGGCGGGCATGGGATTAACTGTGCCCAGGCCCCCACGCCCCCCATGATTTACCACACGAAGTAACTGCATGCAGTTACAACGTGGGAAACCCAACCGTCCGCACGGCCGCAACCAATCCGTTCGCGTGCCGAGGCACGATAGTGGCGGGCCCCACCTGAGGTCCTGTCCCTTCGCGCGCGTGGGTGGGCAGACTGACCCCGCCACGTGGCGCCACGCGATGGACCCGCAACGGGCGGCTGCCCGGAAGCTTATCAGGCACGCTGCCTGGACACCGCTGCGACATTCCAGCTCTCTAAGAGGCGAGACGGCTTTCTGCGAGTCCAACTCCAGCTAGTCGGCCTGGAGGAAGACGGTGGGCAAGGACCAGATTCCACCAGAAGGAAGAAACTGTTGAGACTCATCGACATATCACCCTTGGCGTCTCACCAGCTTCGGGGACTACTGTCGGAGTAATGGGCCACGGGTAGGCTAACCCGAGCCCCAGAACCTTTCAAAACATCAGGGCAGACTGCGCCCCTCAAGACTCCGCGATAAGGAGCCGCCTCGTGGAGGTCGGCGGCAAGGCCGCCGACTGTCCCTCATTGCCAAAGTCCCAGGGACGGCTTAGAGATAAGCCGACTCCTGTTGACGGCTTCCAGAGAAGCCGGCTATGGGGAGTCGGCCCGCGACTCTGGCTGTCCCTGGCGGCCGAGTCCCAGGGATGACTTCAAGATAAGCCGACTCTTGTTGGCGGCTTCCAGAGAAGACGGCTATGGGGAGTCAGCCCACGACCACGACTACCTCCTGCCTTCGCCACGATGGATGGGACGGGGTACGGCCACCGCATGGCCCATCCCCCTCCCGCTTACGAAGGGCTGGCATGGCTACAGTGCGCCGTATCGCTGGAGATCTCCATCGTGGCGCGGCACTGTTGCCATGCCTGCCCTGACCTCAGCCCCTGTGGGCGGCGCACTGTGCCCACGACGGCTTACCTGTACAGCCCAGAGACGGCGGGACCCGCCTGTCAGCAGGGGTACCGAAGACGGCGAGAGCGCCACAAAGGCGAACCTGTGGGATTCGGGCCCCTGGAGTCGGCCGACCCCTCCCACGGGCCCTGCACGCCATTAACCAGACAAGACGGGGAATGGCGCAGTGATCGCCCATCAGGCGGTGGCACTGTTGCCATGACCCCATGACCAAGCCAACGTCATCAGAGGCACGGCTACAGTACCAGGCCTGTCGGCGGGGCCCGCCAGTCGGCGGGCCCCAGCAGTCGGTGGTGAAGACGGCGGCCTAAGAGACAGACGACTGGGACCCACGCCCAGCCGGATTACCATTGTATCCCTAGGGGCGGACCTATATAAGCCCCCGGGGCACCCGTGCATGGGGGATCGCTCCTTTAGACTAGACCAGGTCATATAGGAAGGAGGGAGCTAGCCTCACCTTCTCCTACCTCTAGAAAATAGCTCAAGGAGCAACCTTGTACTCACTTTGCCATAGTGATCATGCAGAGACCCCGTAGAGCAGCAGTAGGGGTGTTATCTCCACGGAGAGCCCTGAAGCTGGGTAAGATTCGCCAGCGTGCATGCCTTCGCCTCATCCCGTTTCCAGGCACCGGCGACGTTCTACTCGCCCCCACCATGATAAGCCATCCTTTGGCATATGTCGTATCCAACCCCCGACACATGGACTCCGGATGGCAGTCTCCATGGGCATTCAACGCCTAGAGGTGCGTGGGGATTCGAACCTCACGATATCTCAAATAAACGGAGACTTTGATGCCAAAGATCCAAAAATGGCAGCTTATCGCAACACGGTCCTAAATATGTCAGCTCGGTTCGAAGGGCAGGCAGCAGACGTCTTGGCACGCATCGGCGCAAAGCGCGATGCAGTCCCCCCCCCCCAACATTTTCCTGGAAAGGCTATTCAAGCCATCCGTACAGTGGGAAGGGGAATCCGGAAATTACAATCCGGAGCTAGCTGCACCACCCGAAATCGAACATTCTGACGCAACGGAAGACTCCACCGACGAGGTAACA
>NC_041387.1:404585915-404593639 GCF_002162155.2 Triticum dicoccoides
GTGGGGATTCGAACCTCACGATATCTCAAATAAACGGAGACTTTGATGCCAAAGATCCAAAAATGGCAGCTTATCGCAACACGGTCCTAAATATGTCAGCTCGGTTCGAAGGGCAGGCAGCAGACGTCTTGGCACGCATCGGCGCAAAGCGCGATGCAGTCCCCCCCCCCCCAACATTTTCCTGGAAAGGCTATTCAAGCCATCCGTACAGTGGGAAGGGGAATCCGGAAATTACAATCCGGAGCTAGCTGCACCACCCGAAATCGAACATTCTGACGCAACGGAAGACTCCACCGACGAGGTAACACCCTCAGCCCACGTAATAATGGCAGTAATTGCCCCGTGGATAGAACCATTCCTACCCTACTTAACTAGGAAGGAACTTCTCGAGGACCAAAATGAGGCATGCTGCATAGTACGGCGATCTAAAGCCTATAAAGTCCAGAAGGAGAGCTTTACAAGAAAAGCACCACTGGAGTCCTTCAAAGGTGTATCTCCGAAGAGGAAGGGCGGAACCTTCTGGCTGAAATTCATGCCGGACTCGGCGGGCACCACGCCGCAGCCCGGGCCCTCATAAGCAAGGCCTTCCGTACTGGATTTTATTGGCCGACGGCCCGGGCAGATGCTCAGGACTTAGTCCAGCGATGCATTGGTTGCCAATTATTTGCTAATCAAATCCACATGCCACCTATCGCCCTCCAAACTATACCCATTACCTGGCCTTTTGCGGTCTGGGGGCTTGACATGGTTGGACCCCTTAAAGGAGGAACCCACAAGCAAAAATTTCTACTGGTCATGGTGGACAAATTCACCAAATGGATAGAGGCCAAGCCTGTTAAGACGGCCGAATCCGGACCGGTGATAGACTTCATATCAGGGGTTGTACACCGTTACGGCGTCCCCCACAGCATCATCACGGACAACGGCACAAACTTTACGGCCGACGAGGTTAAACTCCGGTGCAAAAACATGGGCATTAAGCTCGATTACGCTTTAGTCTATCACCCACAAACTAACGGTCAAGTCAACCCCAGATTAGTGCGATCCCTCAAGGAATCTAACACGCACTGGGTATAGGAGCTCGACTCCGTACTCTGGGGGCTGCGGACCACGCCGAATTACACTACCGGATTCACACCATTTTTTATGGTATACGGCGTAGAAGCAGTCCTGCCCTGCGACATAATTCATGACTCACCTCGCGTGTGCATGTACGAAGAAAGAGAAGCCGAGCTCGATCAGCAGGACAGCTTGGACGCATTAGAGGAGGAGCGCGACGTAGCAAAAGCCAGTTCCGCATTCTATCAACAGCAGGCTCGAAGATATCAAAGCAGAGAAGTATGGGCCAAAACTTACAATGTTGGCGAACTAGTTCTACGCCTGCCGGACACGAAAAAGGACAAACTCAAGCCCAAATGGGAGGGTCCCTTCATAATCGACCAAGTCCTGACTGTTGGAGCGTACCGTCTGTGAAACGCATCGGATAACCGACTCGAGCCGAACCCATGGAACGCAACACGCCTATGAAGATTCTACGCCTAGCGCTGGACTCTGTGTTCGTCTCCTTCCTCTATCCCTTCTTTTTTTTACAAATTAGTTGCCTTATATTTCTCTCCTTCTCCCTCCCTTTTTCTTACAAGCCTTTAAGGGCTCGCTTGTGCATCATTCGCACATAATTGACGCGCCACCCGCGCTCACTGTACCTGGGGGCTTCTTTATCAGAAGCTTATATACACGGGCCTCATGCCCAATACATGTGTGACACTTCCGCATGAACCTTTTATTCACCATTATATGCATCGATATGACTTAAGTTTTGGCCAAGATGGGTTGCCTGGCTCCTGTGCTTACCCCTACGTTCCCGATTGTTCGGCTAGGTGGTAAAGGGAGCGCCTCTGCGATTGTTACTGCAGGGTCAGCCGGATGTGTACCTCAGACTGGGTGAAGTCGAAAGCTAGCATTCTTAAGGGAATATTCGGTCGGTGAACTAAAAGATGATTTTTCACTTGTTTATTTATCTGCCCCCAGATGTTTTTCTGCTTTTTTCGCAGTCCGGACATGCACTTTAGGGCATGCCTCCCAGGGAAAGGAACCCCTGACGGAACTATTCTCCCTGGAAGATGTTTCTTACTAACCATGTAATATAACATAACTAGTTGGGCACTTGTATGCTAAAGCACTTATGACCCCTACGCCTGGTCTCCACGCATGCCCCGGTTTTTACATAACCAAGAGGGTATTCGGACACACTACAGACTATCGGGTCCAGAGGTTGAAAAGAAAAGGTACGCAATGACAAATGATCTACAATCCGGCTAGAAGGCATTTTACATGTCATTTTAAATTACATAGTCAATTTGACTGGGTATATTCTTCTTCAATACCATCCAATAGGCTGTTTAATTTATAGTCCTGTTGGGAATACTTGGCAGCCAGCTCTACCTGGCCGTACACTAAACTGACAGGGATCTCCTTCCCGTCGGGCCCCACAGGTCCGACCTCGGCCATGTGGTTTGGGTCAGCCTTCGTGTACCGCGTCTTCACCATGGCCCAGGCCTCCCTGACACCTTGACGGCAGGCCGATATCTTCCATAATCGAAAGCGCTGTTGCGCTCCCTTCAGCTTCTCTGCAAGCTCTCCAAGGCCTTCGGGCATGGAGAGGGATGGCCACAAAGCCTGGACGACGCCTTGCATCACCTGCCGAACTCGTTCGTGCAGTTGCGATAGCTCGGGAAGAAGGTCACCCGTAGAACCGGGCATTTCCTCCGCAGGCCGACCTGTCAGCATATCTACAGACATAACTCTGTCAATCGACTTCCTCGCCAAACTCTTTTTCGAAGATTCGTTTAAGCACTTACTAAAAATGCCGCGTCGAAGTCGCCGATTCTCCTTTACGGAATCCGACAGCTGAGCACGAACATCCTTTAGTTCCTCGCCCAGCTGGGTATTGGCATCTTGAAGCTTGTTCTTCTCTTGCCTCACCCTCATAAGCATGCTCTCGTCGGCCTTTAACTGGCGCAAGAGTTGTTGCTTGTCCGGATCCACTCCGGTCCGATCTGCACTGTTATTGTCAGAATTGCACACATGCCACACTTCACAACATACTTATCTTTCGAAGCATATATTACCTGAGGGGGCTCCCTTGGCATTTTTTGTAGTGGCTAGTGCGGCCTCAAGTTGGGCCTTGCACTGTTCCAGCTCCTGGGACAGTTGCATATTCTTTTTTGTAAGATCCTGCATAAAAAATGATCCTTAAATCAGTTATTTTAACTGTTTCAAGTCTCGGGGGCTATTGATATATATAACCATCAGATTTACTCACATGTATGTCTTTTACATACTGCTCTGTGGCTCTGGCTAGACCATTTTGAGCGGCACGGAGGTACGCATATCCCGTATTAAAGGCGTCCAACGCCTCTTGGGAAAAACATGCGTCACGAAGAATAGTCCGGCAACGCATGTGGTTCATGGCACTCTCCACCTCTGAATTGGTGGCAGATAGCCCGTCCGCGTCCTCTGTCGGAGGAACGCCCGGTGCGCACCCCGTGTTCGCCTCCGCTTCCGGACCTAGCCTTGAGGCCTGGCCGGTGGACATAGTCCGGCGGGCGCTCTTCTTCCTAAAGAGAGCATGAGCGTTAGTATGCCTTGAGGGCATAAACCCTGGGCATTAAAGTTGCACGCCATACCGTTGCGATGGCGTCTCGATCCGGTCCGCACTTCTTTTTAGCCCACTGGGCCTCAATGGCCCTTGTTGGCTAGCCGCCGCGGGCTCGGCCCTCCGCCTCAAGGATTTCCCCTGCAAAAAACGCCATTGGTATACGGCAATCAAAAATAAGCATGGATGGATCCTCTTGAAAGTACTGGGACTTCGGTCTCGGTTACCTTTGAGGCCGGAAGTAGTCCGGGATAATCGGCCGTAATGGCCACTAAGGTGTTGTCCTTACTCAATTGATGAAACACCCAATTAGCTCCACACATAAGTCCGGGTCCTCTTGGGAGTCCGGGTCGAGGGACCGTTCCGGGTCCTCGGGTTGTGGAGGAGGGCTGTTTATCTCCTTTACAGTCTGGCGAAGCTCCTGCGTTAAAATTGCTAGACTAAGTAGTTAACTATGGGAATTTGAAAACAGATAGACAAGTGAAAGTGTTCGCTTACCCAGCTTGGAGGATTGTACATAGAGAACCCGCCCTATGGGTTGACACGGAGGAATTCCTCCTCTTCTCCCTTGTACAAAGCGGATAAGATCTTCGTTAGAGTGGCAGCCGAATCCTGCCCTTTGCGACCGCATCGGGTGGCATCGTCCTCCCCATTGAAATACCACATGGGGTGTCCTCTGTACTGAAGCGGCTGCACCTCCCGCATAATGCATATGTCCATGACCTCGATCATGGTCAGTCCGGAATGAGCTAACAACCTTATCCGGCTCAACAGGTAAAGGACGTCCCTGTCAGTTTCCCTCTGAGGGCTCTGTGGACACCAGCTCAGGTGTTTCTTCAAGGGAGCATTATTGAACTCAGGGAGGCCGATCCGTACAGGGTCCGGCAGGGGGACGTCATCTATATGAAACCATTCTGAAGGCCAGTCCTCGGACGCCTTCTTTGGGGTTCTGGATAGATATCCGGTCCCGGCGATGCGCCATAGTTCGGCTCCGCCCACTTGATAAATCGACCCCTCCTGAGAGCGGGGCACGAGGCAGAACAACTTCTTCCATAGTGTGAAATGGGCCTCGACGCCCAAAAACAGCTCACAAAGGGCCATGAACCCCGCAATATGCAGTATGGAGGCAGGCGTGAGGTTGTGTAGCTGGAGGCCATAAAACTCCAGTAGCCCCCGGAGAAACGGATGAATTGGAAATCCGAGCCCTCTTATTAAATAAGGGACAAGGCATACCCTCTCTCCTTTGGAGGGATTGGGGACGCTCTCCGCCACTATAGGTAACAAGCCCGACTCGAACTGGGACCATATATGCTGGGGGGAGGAGCCCCTTGGATTGGAGCGCTACTAACTCGCTGTGTGGGATGGAACACCGCTCCCAATCTCTGGGCCGAGGGCTGGAGGGGCGAGAGGAGGAGCTGCGTCGACCAGCCATGATAGAATGGATCTCTGTCGAATGCGCTCTGATGAATGCTCGCGGAGGGAAGATGGTGTGAATTGGATCTAAATCCCCGTCTCTTTTATGGACGGCTCATTTACGCAGCTAGGGGGGTAAATGAAAAAACTCCCTGGATTTTCGCATTCGTTTGACACGTGGAAGATGGTCATTATTGGCCACAGAAGCCAAGGAGCGCAGCATGCACTAGAAGCCGGACACTATTCGACAGGTACATGGAATTTGGAGAAGAACCCGCCTTGCAATGCCGAAGACAAATTTGCGCGCTGGACTCATCATCATTGAAGCCTGGTTCGGGGGCTACTGAGGGAGTCCTGGATTAGGGGGTGTCCGGATGGCCGGACTATGACCTTTGGCCGGACTCCCGGACTATGAAGATACAAGATTGAAGACTTCGTCCCGTGTCCGGATAGGACTTTTCTTGGTGTGGAAGGCAAGCTTGGTGATACAATGTGTAGATCTCCTCCCATTGTAACCGACTCTGTGTAACCCTAGCCCTCTCTGGTGTCTATATAAACCGGAGAGTTTTTAGTCCATAGGACGAACAACAATCATACCATAGGCTAGCTTCTAGGGTTTAGCCTCCCTGATCTCATGGTAGATCAACTCTTGTACTACCCATATCATCAATATTAATCAAGCAGGAGTAGGGTTTTACCTCCATCGAGAGGGGCCGAACCTAGGTAAAAACATCGTGTCCCTTGTCTCCTGTTACCATCCGCCTAGACGCACAGTTCGGGACCCCCTACCCGAGATCCGCCAGTTTTGACATCGACAGCGAGTCTGGATGATCTCAATTAGGGAAATGAATATGTTGTTCTAATATTGTTCTTATGAAGTTGAACTATCTATATGTTGTACTGTGATGTTTTCCAGTAGCTATCGTACTATGATGTTAAAATATATCTATGTGCCTGATATGAAATTGGCAAACAGTTGTTAGATATGAAATGTGAATTTTCTAATACTGGAATTATTAACTGTAAAATAATAAACCTGCTAAATGGGTCATGGAACTTTGCAAATGGTTCTAGAAGTAAAAGCCCTTGTGATGGGTAGCCCAATGCCACATAGCTTTCTTCATCAAATCGTGTGTGATGTAGTTGATAAAAGCAAACGGTTAACCAAGGCAGAGTGTGTGCGATAGTTACACTAATCATACATGAGCCTATACATAAACCTATGTGGGATGTACATACGAATGGAAACGTTTTCCCTAGATTGATTGTGTAGGATGTACATACGAACGGAAATGTTTCCCCTGGATTGACTATGTGGGAAGTACATACGAACGGAAACGTTTTCCCTGGATTGACTATGTGGGATGTACATAAGAATGGAAACGTACTCCTTGGATTGACTGTGTGTGATATACATACGAACGGAAATGTTTTTTCTGGGATTCACCGTGTGGGATGTACATACGAACGGAAAGAATTGGGTTTCGATGCCTCGCCAGATCGCACACGAGCTCATTTTGCCCCAGCCTGTGTGCCAAGAGGGCCTATCCCCGACGGTTTCTGGGTCATGTGGGAAGGACCTCCCTATCGCCCACACTCACTTGGAGATGGTTCCAAATGCCGTTGTGGAAAGGCATTAAAAACCGTTTGTATAGCACTGACGCATACCAATGTTTCTTGCCAAACCATAGTTCATACGGTGTCGTCTCAACTGATTTGGTCGGTGTCCTATTTAACATGAATGCGGCTATCTCTAATGCATAAACCCAAAACAATAGTGGTAAATTGGTAAGAGAGATCATAGATCGCACCATATCTTATAAAGTACAGTTACGATGTTCGGACACACCATTACACTGTGGTGTTCCAGGTGGCGTGAGTTGTGAAACAATTCCACACTGTTTTAAATGAAGGCCAAAACTCATAACTCAAATATTCGCCTCCATGATTAGATCGTAGAAACTTTATTTTATTGTTACGATGATTCTCCACTTCACTCTGAAATTCTTTGAACTTTTCAAATGTTTCAGACTTGTGTTTCATTAAGTAGATATACCCATACCTACTCAAATCATTTGTGAAGGTTAGAAAATAACGATACCCGCTGCATGCCTCAACACTCATCAGACTGCATACATCAGTATGTATTATTTCCAATAAGTCATTAGCTCGCTCCATTGTTTTGGAGAACGGAGTTTTAGTCATCTTGCCCATGAGGCATGGTTCGCAAGTATCAAATGATTCATAATCAAGTGGTTCCAAAAGCCCATCCGCATGGAGTTTCTTCATGAGCTTCACACCAATATGACCTAAACGGCAGTGCCACAAATATGTTGCACTATCATTATCAACTTTGCATCTTTTGGCATCAATATTATGAATATGTGTATCGCTACAATCGAGATTCAACAAGAATAGACCACTCTTCAAGGGTGCATGACCATAAAAGATATTATTCATATAAATAGAACAACCATTATTCTCTACTTAAAACTAGAGCTACCTTTGATTCCTCAATATTTTTTCATTAATTACTCTGGATTCCTTCATTTCCATATAAAGATCATTTCCTTCACGAGTTCGTTCCCCTACTCCACCGAATACGGATACGCCCCCATGAGCTTTAGCAATCTTATTGATTAATTCCATGATCATT
>NC_041387.1:404594174-404666179 GCF_002162155.2 Triticum dicoccoides
CCTATTTTTCCTCCACGTCGATAAGGACCTAAAAGATCGACAACCTTAATACCTGTTTCAAAGATGGATAATTTCGTATCTAACTCGATAAAGGCAGGCGCAGATCTATGAATAGGGAACGTTGCACTAGAATAACCGTCTCACAATAAACAAGATCTAGATATAATGTTCATGCTCAACGCGGGCACCAAATAACAATTATTCAGGTGTAAAACTAATGCCGAAGGTAGATGTAGAGGTAGCATCCTGACAGCGATCACATTGTCCTTGGAACCATTCCCGACGCGCATCGTCACCTCGTCCTTAGACAATCTTCATTTATTCTACAACTCCTATTTAGAGTTACATATATGAGCAACCGCACCAGTATCAAATACCCAGGCGCTAGTATGAGCATTAATAAGGAATGCATCAATTACATGTATATAAAATATACCTTTGTTCACTTTGCCATCCTTCTTATCTGCCAAATATTTGGGGCAGTTCCGCTTCTAGTGACCACTCCCTTTGCAGTAGAAGCACTCAGTTTCAGGCTTGGGTCTAGCTTTGGGCTTCTTCCCGGGAATGGCAACTTGCTTGACATTCTTCTTGAAGTTCCCTTTCTTTCCCTTGCCCTTTTTATTGAAACTAGTGGTCTTGTTAACCATCAACACTTGATGCTCCTTCTTGATTTCTACCTCCGCAGCCTTAAGCATTGTGAAGAGCTCAGGAATTGTTTTGTTCATCCCTTGCATATTATAGTTCATCATGAAGACTTTGTAGCTTGGTGGCAGTGATTGAAGAACTCTGTCAATAACACAATCAGCTGGAAGATCAACTCCCAGCTGAGTCAAGTGATTATAATACCCAGACATTTTGAGTATGTGTTCACTAACAGAACTATTCTCCTCCATCTTGCAGCTATATAACTTGTTGGAGACTTCTTATCTCTCAACCCAGGCATTTGGTTGAAATATTAACTTCAACTCCTGGAACATCTCATATGCTCTATGATGTTCAAAACATCTCTGAAGTCCCGGTTCTAAGCCGTAAAGCATGGCACACCGAACTATTCAGTAATCATCAGATCAAGCTTACCAGTCGTTCATAACATCTGCATCAGCTCCTGGAGCAGGCATGTCACCTAGCGGTGCATCAAGGACATAATTCTTATATGCAACAATGAGGATAATCCTCATGTTATGGACCCAGTCTGTGTAGTTGCTACCATCATCTTTCAACTTAGCTTTCTCTAGGAATGCATTAAAATTCAGGGGAACGGTAGCACGGGCCATTGTTCTACAACATAGATATGTAAATACTATCAGGACTAAGTTCATGATAAATTAAGTTCAATTAATCAAAATTACTAATGAACTCCCACTTAAATAAACATCCCTCAAGTTATCTAAGTGATACGTGATCCAAATCAACTAACCCATGTCCGATCATCACATGAGAATGATAGTCATCAATGTTGAACATCTCTATGTTGATCATATCTACTATATCACTCGGTCTCTAGTGTTCTGAGACCATGTATGTACATGCTAGGCTCGTCAAGTTTAGCCCAAGTATTCTGCTTGTGCAAAACTGTCTTACACCCGTTATATGTGAACATAGAGTCTGTCACACCCGTGTTGGGGAACGTAGCAGAAATTCAAAATTTTCTACGCATCACCAAGATCAATCTATGGAGATACTAGCAACGAGAGAGAGGGGAGTGCATCTTCATACCCTTGAAGATCGCGATGCGGAAGCGTTACAACAACGCGGTCGGTGGAGTCGTACATGAAGCGATTCAGATCGCGGCCGAATCCGATCTAAGCACCGAAGAACGGTGCCTCCGCGTTCAACACACGTGCAGCCCAGTGACGTCTCCCGTGCCTTGATCCAGCAAGAAGAGAGGGAGAGGTTGGGGAAGACTCCGTCCAGCAGCAGGACAACGGCGGGGTGGTGATGGAGGAGCGTGTCACTCTAGTAGGGCTTCGCCAAGCACTACGAGAGACGAGGAGGGAGAGAGGTAGGGCTGCGCCACGAGAGGAAAAACCATGTGTCTGGCAGCCCCAAAACCCCCACTATTTATAGGAGGAGGGGAGGTGGCTGCGCCCCCATCTAGGGTTCCCACCCTAGGGGTGCGGCAGCCCTAGATGGGACTTGGAGGGGGCAGCCAAGAGGGGGAGAGAGGGGGCGCGCCCTAGGGTGGGCCTTTAGGCCCATCTGCGCCTAGGGTTTCCCCTCTCCCCTCCTAGCTGCGCCTTGGGCCTTGGTGGGAGGCGCACCAGCCCACTCTGGGGCTGGTCCTTCTTCCACTCTAGGCCCATGCAAGCCTCCGTGGCTGGTGGCCCCTCCCGGTGGACCCCCGGAACCCTTCCGGTGGTCCCGGTACATTACCGGTGACCCCTGAAATTCTTCCGGTGGTGAAAACCGCACTTCCTATATATTATTCTTTACCTTCGGACCATTCTGGAACACCTCGTGACCTCCGGGATCTCATCCGGGACTCCGAACAACATTCGGTAACCACATACGAACTTCCCTTATAACCCTAGCGTCATCGAACCTTAAGTGTGTAGACCCTACGGGTTCGGGAATCATGCAGACATGACCAAGACAACTCTCTGGCCAATAACCAACAGCGGGATCTGGATACCCATGTTGGTTCCCACATGTTCCACGATGATCTCATCGGATGAATCACAATGTCAAGGATTCAAGCAATCCCGTATGCAATTCCCTTTGTCAATCGGTACGTTACTTGCCCGAGATTTGATCGTCGGTATCCCAATACCTCATTCAATCTCGTTACCGGCAAGTCACTTTACTCATTCCATAATGCATGATCCCATGACTAACTACTTAGTCACATTGAGCTCATTATGATGATGCATTACCGAGTGGGCCTAGAGATACCTCTCCGTCATACGGAGTGACAAATCCCACTCTCGATTCGTGCCAACCCAACAAACACTTTTGGAGATACATGTAGTGCACCTTTATAGTCACCCAGTTACGTTGTGACGTTTGGTACACCCAAAGCACTCATACGATATCCGGGAGTTACACAATCTCATGGTCTAAGAAACTGATACTTGATATTAGAAAAGCTTTAGCAAACGAACTACATGATCTTGTGCTATGCTTAGGATTGGGTCTTGTCCATCACATCATTCTCCTAATGATGTGATCCCGTTATCAATGACATCCAATGTCCATAGTCAGGAAACCATGACTATCTGTTGATCAACGAGCTAGTCAACTAGAGGCTCACTAGGGACATGTTGTGGTCTATGTATTCACACATGTATTGCGGTTTCCAGTTAATACAATTATAGCATGAACAATAGACAATTATCATGAACAAGGAAATACAATAATAACCATTTTATTATTGCCTCTAGGGCATATTTCCAACAGTCTCCCACTTGCACTAGAGTCAATAATCTAGTTCACATCACTATGTGATTGTAATGATTCCAACACCCATGAGGTTTGATCATATCTTGCTTGTGAGAGAGGTTATTAGTCAACGGATCTGAACCTTTCAGATCCGTGTGTGCTTTGCAAATTTCTATGTCATCTCCTAGATGCAGCTACCAAGCTCTATTTGGAGCTATCCCAAATAACTGTTCTACTATTCGAATCCGCTTTACTACTCAGAATAATCCGGATTAGTGTCAAAGTTTGCATCGGCATAACCCTTTACGGTGAACTCTTTTACCACCTCCATAATCAAGAAAATTCCTTAGTCCACTAGTTACTAAGGATAAGTTTGACCGCTATCCTGTGATCCATTCCTGGATCACTCTTGTACCCCTTGGCTGACTCATGGCAAGGCACACTTCAGGTGCGGTACACAGCATAGCATACTAGAGAGCCTACGTCTGAAGCATAGGGGACGACCTTCGTCCTTTCTCTCTCTTCTGCCATGGTCATGTCTTGAGTCTTACTCAATATTCACACCTTATAACATAGCCAAGAACTCCTTCTTTGCCGATCTATTTTGAACTCCTTCAAAATCTTGTCATGATATGTATTTATTTGAAAGTACTATTAAGCGTTTTTGATCTATCCTTATAGATCTTGATGCTCAATGTTCAAGTAGCTTAATCCAGGTTTTCCATTGAAAAACACTTTTCAAATAACCCTATATGTTGTCCAGAAACTCTACATCATTTCTGATCAACAGTATGTTAATAACATATACTCATCAGAAATTCTATAGTGCTCCCACTCACTTCTTTGGAAATACAAGTTTCTCATAAACTTTGTATAAACCCAAAATCTTTGATTATCTCATCAAAGCGTATATTCCAACTCCGAGGTGCTTACTCCAGTCCTTGGAGGGATTGCTGGAGCTTTGCATACTTGTTAGCATCTTTTAGGATTGACAAAACCTTTTGGTTGTATCACATACAACCTTTCCTCAAGAATATCATCGAGGAAACAATGTTTTGACATCCTATCTGCAAGATTTCATAAATCATGCAGTAACTGCTAATATAATTCCAACAGACTCTTTAGCATCGCTACGAGTGAGAAAGTCTCATCGCAGTCAACTCCTTGAACTTGTCGGTAAACATCTTAACGACAAGTCAAGCTTTCTTAATGGTGACACTTACCATCATTGTCCGTCTTCATTTTAAAATCCATCTGTACTCAACAGCCTTACGACCATCAAGTAGTTCTGCCAAAGTCTACACTTTGTTTTCATACATGGATCCTCTCTCGGATTTTATGGCCTCGAGCCATTCATCGGAATCCGGGCCCACCATCGCTTCTCCATAGCTCGTAGGTTCATTTTTGTCTAGCAACATGAACTCCAAGACAGGATTATGTACCACTCTGAAGCAGTACGCATCCTTGTCGACCTACGAGGTTTGGTAGTGACTTGATCTGAAGTTTCATGATCACTATCATAAGCTTCTACTTCAATTGGTGTAGGTGCCACAGGAACAACTTCCTGTGCCCTGCTACACACTAGTTGAAGTGATGGTTCAACAACCTCATCAAGTCTCCACCATCCTCCCACTCAATTATTTCAAGAGAAACATTTCCTCAAGAAATGACCCATTTCTAGAAACAATCACTTTTGCTTCCGGATCTGAAATAGGAGGTATACCCAACTGTTTTGGGTGTCCTATGAAGATGTATTTATCCGCTTTGGGTTTGAGCTTATCAGGATGAAACTTTTTCACATAAGCATCGCAGCCCCAAACTTTCAAGAAATGACAACTTAGGTTTCTCTAAACCATAGTTCATACGGTGTCATCTCAACGGAATTACGCGGTGCCCTATTTAAAGTGAACGCGGTTGTCTCTAATGCCTAACCCATGAACGATAGTGGTAATTCGATAAGAGACATCATGGTATGCCCCATATCCAATAGGGTGCATATGTGATGTTCGGACACACCATCACACTATGGTGTTCCAGGCGGTGTTAGTTGCGAAACAATTTCCACAATGTCTCAATTGTGTACCAAACTCGCAACTCAGGTATTCATCTCTATGATCATATCATAGACATTTTATCCTCTTGTCACGAAGATCTTCAACTTCACTCTGAAATTACTTGAACCTTTCAATAATTCAGACTTGTGTTTCATCAAGTAAATATACTCAACATCTACTCAAATCATCTGTGAAGTAAGAACATAATGATATCCACTGCATGCCTCAGCACTCATTGGACTGCACACATCAAAATGTGTTACTTCCATCAAGTTGCTTTCTTGTTCCATCTTACTGAAAACGAGGCTTTTCAGTCATCTTGCCCATGTGGTATGATTTGCATGTCTCAAGTGATTTAAAATCAAGTGAGTCCAAACGATCCATCTGCATGGAGTTTCTTCATGCGTACATACCAATAGACATGGTTCGCATGTCTCAAACTTTTCAAAAAACGAGTGAGTCCAAAGATCCATCAACATGGAGCTTCTTCATGCATTTTATATCAATATGACTTACATGGCAGTGCCACAAGTAGGTGGTACTATCATTACTATCTTATATCTTTTGGCATGAACATGTGTATCACTATGATCGAGATTCAATAAACCATTCATTTTAGGTGCAAGACCATTGAAGGTATTATTCAAATAAACGGAGTAACCATTATTCTCCTTAAATGAATAACCGTATTGTGATAGACATAATCCAATCATGTCTATGCTCAACGCAAACACCAAATAACAATTATTTAGGTTTAACACCGATCCCGATGGTAGAGGGATCGTGCGATGTTTGATCACATCAACCTTGGAATACTTCCAACACATATCGTCACCTCGCCTTTAGCTAGTCTCCATTTATCCCGTAGCCTTTTATTTCGAGTTACCAACACTTAGCAACCGAACCGGTATCTATTACCATGGTGCTACTAGGAGTACTAGTAGAGTACACATTAATATAATGTATATCCAATATACTTCTGTCGCCCTTGCCAGCCTTCTTATCTACCAAGTATCTAGGGTAATTCTGCTCCAGTGACTGTTCCCCTTATTACAGAAGCACTTAGTCTCGGGTTTAGGTTCAACCTTGGGTTTCTTCACTAGAGCAACAACTGTTTTGCCGTTTCGTGAAGTATCCCTTCTTGCCCTAGCCCTTCTTGGAACTAGTGGTTTCAGTAACCATCAACAATTGATGCTCCTTCTTGATTTCTACTTTCGCGGTGTCAAACATCGTGAATATTTCAAGGATCATCATATCTATCCCTGATATGTTATAGTTCATCACGAAGCTCTAGTAGCTTGGTGGTAATGTCTTTGGAGAAACATCACTATCTCATCTGGAAGATTAACTCCCACTGGATTCAAGTGATTGTTGTACCCAGACAATCTGAGTACAAGCTCAACGATTGAGCTTTTCTCCCTTAGTTTGTAGGCTAAGAAGCTCGTCGGAGGTCTTATACCTCTTGACGTGGGCACGAGCCTGAAATCCCAATTTCAGCCCTTGGAACATCTCGTATGTTCCTCGACGTTTCTAAAACGTCTTTAGCGCCTCAATTCTAAACCGTTTAACATTACTGAACTATCACGTAGTTATCAAAACGTGTATGTCAGATGTTCGCAACATCCGCAGACGATGTTCGAGGTTCAGCACACCGAGCGGTGCATTAAGGACATAAGCCTTCTACGCAGCAATGAGGACAATCCTCAGTTTACGGACCCAGTCCGCATAATTGCTACTATCAACTTTCAACTAAATTTTCTCTAGGAATATATCTAAAACAGTAGAACTAAAACCCGAGCTACGACATAATTTGCAAAGACCTTTTGACTATGTTCAGGATAATTAAGTTCATCTAATAGACTCCCACTCAGATAGACATCCCTCTAGTCATCTAAGTGATACATGGTCCGAGTCAACTAGGCCATGTCCGATCATCACATGAGACGGACTAGTCATCATCGGTGAACATCTTCATGTTGATCGTATCTACTATATGACTCATGTTCGACCTTTCGGTCTCTCGTGTTCCCAGGCCATGTCTGTACATGCTAGGCTCGTCAAGTCAACCTAAGTGTTTCGCGTGTGTAAATCTGGCTTACACCCGTTGTATGTGAACGTTAGAATCTATCACACCTGATCATCACGTGGTGCTTCGAAACAACGAACTTCCACAACGGTGCACAGTTAGGGGGAACACTTTCTTGAAATTATTATGAGGGATCATCTTATTTACTACCGTCGTTCTAAGCAAATAAGATGCATAAACATGATAAACATCACATGCAATCAAATAGTGATATGATATGGCCAATATCATTTTGCTCCTTTTGATCTCCATCTTCGGGGCTCCATGATCATCATCGTCACCGGCATGACACCATGATCTCCATCATCATGATCTCCATCATCGTGTCTCCATGAAGTTGTCTCGCCAACTTATTACTTCTACTACTATGGCTAACGGTTTAGCAATGAAGTAAAGTAATTACATGGCGTTATTCAGTGACACGCAGGTCATACAATAAATAAAGACAACTCCTATGGCTCCTGCCGGTTGTCATACTCATCGACATGCAAGTCGTGATTCCTATTACAAGAATATGATCAATCTCATACATCACATATATTTCATTCATCACATCCTTCTTGGCCATATCACATCACATAGCATACCCTACAAAAACAAGTTAGACGTCCTCTAATTGTTGTTTGCATGTTTTACGTGGCTGCTATGGGTTTCTAGCAAGAACGTTTCTTACCTACGCAAAAGCCACAACGTATATGCCAATTGCTATTTACCCTTCATAAGGACCCTTTTCATCGAATCCGATCCGACTAAAGTGGGAGAGACTGGCACCCGCTAGCCACCTTATGCAATAAGTGCATGTCAGTTGGTGGAACCTGTCTCAAGTAAGCATACATGTAAGGTTGGTCCGGGCCGCTTCATCCCACAATACCGTCGAAACAAGATAGGACTAGTAACGGTAAGCATATTGAACAAAATCAACGCCCACAACAACTTGTGTTCTACTCGTGCATAGAATCTACGCAATAGACCTAGCTCATGATGCCACTGTTGGGGAACGTAGCAGAAATTCAAAATTTTCTATGCATCACCAAAATCAATCTATGGAGATACTAGCAACGAGAGAGAGGGGAGTGCATCTTCATACCCTTGAAGATCATGATGCGGAAGCGTTACAAGAATGCGGTCGGTGGAGTCATACACGAAGCGATTCAGATCGCGGCCGAATCCGATCTAAGCACCGAAGAACGGTGCCTCCGCGTTCAACACACGTGCAGCCCGGTGACGTCTCCCGTGCCTTGATCCAGTAAGAAGAGAGGGAGAGGTTGGGGAAAACTCCGTCTAGCAGCAGCACAACAGCGTGGTGGTGATGGAGGAGCGTGGCACTCCAGCAGGGCTTCGCTAAGCACCCATCTAGGGTTGCGCCAGGAGAGGAAAAACCATGTGTCTGGCTGCCCCAAAACCCCCACTATTTTAGGAGGAGGGGAGGTGGTTGCGCACCCATCTAGGGTTCCCACCCTAGGGGTGCGGCAGACCTAGATGGGACTTGGAGGGGCGGCCAAGAGGGGGGAGAGGGGGCGCGGCCTAGGGTGGGCCTTTAGGCCCATCTGCGCCTAGGGTTTCCCCTCTCCCCTCCTAGCTGCGCCTTGGGCCTTGGTGGGAGGCACACCAGCCCACTCTGGGGCTGGTCCCTTTCCACTCTAGGCCCATGCAAGCCTCCGGGGCTGCTGGCCCCTCCCGGTGGACCCCTGGAACCCTTCCGGTGGTCCCGGTACATTACCGGTGACCCCCAAAATTCTTCCGGTGGCCAAAACCTCACTTCCTATATATTATTCTTTACCTCTGGACCATTCTAGAACTCCTCGTGACGTCCGGGATCTCATCCGGGACTCCAAACAACATTCGGTAACCACATACAAACTTCCCTTATAACCCTAGCGTCATCGAACCTTAAGTGTGTAGACCCTACAGGTTCGGGAATCATGCAGACATGACCGAGACAGCTCTCTGGCCAATAACCAACAGCGGGATCTGGATACCCATGTTGGTTCCCACATGTTCCACGATGATCACATCGGATGAACCACGATGTCAAGGATTCAAGCAATCCCGTATGCAATTCCCTTTGTCAATCGGTACGTTACTTGCCCGAGATTCGATCGTCGGTATCCCAATACCTCGTTCAATCTCATTACCGGCAAGTCACTTTACTCGTTCCTTAATGCATGATCCCGTGACTAACTACTTAGTCACATTGAGATCATTATGATGATGCATTACCGAGAGGGCCCAGAGATACCTCTCCATCATACGGAGTGACAAATCCCAGTCTTGATTCGTGCCAACCCACAAACACTTTCGGAGATACCTGTAGTGCACCTTTATAGTCACCCAGTTACGTTGTGACATTTGGTACACCCAAAGCACTCCTACGGTATCCGGGAGTTACACAATCTCATGGTCTAAGAAACTGATACTTGATATTAGAAAAGCTTTAGCAAACGAACTACACGATCTTGTGCTATGCTTAGGATTGGGTCTTGTCCATCACATCATTCTCCTAATGATGTGATCCCGTTATCAATGACATCCAATGTCCATAGTCAGGAAACCATGACTATCTGTTGATCAACGAGCTAGTCAACTAGAGGCTCACTAGGGACATGTTGTGGTCTATGTATTCACACATGTATTATGGTTTCCAGTTAATACAATTATAGCATGAACAATAGACAATTATCATGAACAAGGAAATACAATAATAACCATTTTATTATTGCCTCTAGGGCATATTTCCAACAACCCAATCATCACGAGGCGCTTCAAAATTACGACTTTAGCAACGGTGCATACTCGGCAGAACACTTCTATCTTGAAATTTGGTGAAGGGATCATCTTATAATGCTACAGCCGTTCTAAGCAAAATAAGATGCGTAAACGATAAACATCACATGCAATCAAAATTTGTTACATGATATAGCCATCATCATCTTGTGCTTTTGATCTCCATCTCCAAATCATCGTCATGATCTCCATCGTCACCGGCTCGACACCTTGATCTCCATCGTTGCATCATGGTCGTCTCGCCACTATTTCTTCTACAACTATCGCTAACGTATAGTGATAAAGTAAAGAAATTACATGGCATTTGAATTTCATACTATAAAGAGACTACCATAAGCCTCCTGCCGGTTGCCGATAAATTTACAAGACATGAGCATCTCATACAACAACGTGTATCACATCATGTCAACATGCCCTACAAAAACAAGTTAGACTTCCTCTACTTTGTTGTTGCAATTTTTAGGTGGCTGCTACGGGCTTCTAGCAAGAACCGTTCTTACCTATGGCGAAAACCACAATGGTGATTTATCAAGTTTGTTGTTTTAACCTTCTTCAAGGACCGTCTGTAGTCAAATTCGATTCAACTAAACTAGGAGAAATAGACACCCACCAGCCACCTTTATGCAAAACTATTTGCATGTCTATCGGTGGAACTGGTCTCATGTTCGTGGACATGTAAGGTTGGTCCGGGCCGCTTCATCCCACAATATCGCCAAATCAAAATAAGACGTTGGTGGTAAGCAGTATGACCATCACTGACCACAACTCTTTATGCTCTACTCGTGCATATCATCTACGCATAGACCTTGCTCGGATGCCACTGTGGGGAAACGTTGCATGGAAAACAAAAAAATCTATGCACATGCAAGATCTATCCATGGAGATGCATAGCACCGAGAGGGGAGTGTGTGTCTAAGTACCCTCATAGACCATAAGAGGAAGCATTTGACAACGCGGTTGATGCAGTCGAACATTCTTCGCGATCCAACCGATCGAGTACCGAACGTATGACACCTCCGCGTTCAGCACACGTTCAGCTTGGTGACGTATGTGCCTTTTTGATCCAGGAAGACAGCGAGGAAGTGGATGAGTTCCAGCAGCACGACGGTGTGGTGACGGTGATGGTGAAGTTATCTCTGCAGGGCTTCGCTTAAGCACTACAAAAATATGACCGGAGGCGTAAACGGTTGAGGGGGGCGCCGCACATGGCTAAGCAATTGCCTGGGGTGTGCTAGGTGCCCACTCCCACATATATATAGGTGGGAGGGAGAGTCCAAGGGGTGCCCAAGTAGATCTGAATCATACTTCAGCTTGCCCTAGCCCCCCCTTTCCTTCTTTCGGCGCCAAGGGGAAGGAAGGGGGAGATGGTGCCCCCCTTCCTTTCTCCCACAAGGGGGGGGGGGCAGGAGGAGGTAGCGCCCCCATTTCCTTCTTCTAGGGCCAGCGGCCAGGGAGAGGGTGCACCGGCCCCTTTGTGGACTGGTGTGTGCCTCTCCTTGGCTCATTAGGCCCATAGACCTCCCATGGCCTCCTGGAACCCCTTCCGGTGATCCGATGACTACCCGGTGCACTCCGAAACTATTCTGGTGTCTGAATACCATCGTCCTATATATCAATCTTTACCTCTTGACCATTTCAAGACTCCTCGTCATGTCCATGATCTCATCCGGGACTCCGAACAACATTCAGTCACCAAATCATATAACTGATATAACACTATATCGTCAATGAATGTTTAGTGTACGGACCCTACGGGTTCGAGAACTATGTAGACATGACCGAGACGCCTCTCTGGTCATTAAACAATAGCGGAACTTGGATGCCCATATTGGCTCCTACATATTCTATGAAGATCTTTATCGGTTGAACTGTTAAGACAACATACGTAATTCCCTTTGTCCATCGGTATGTTACTTGCCCGAGATTCGATCGTCGGTATCTTCATACCTAGTTCAGTCTTGTTACCGGCAAGTCTCTTTACTTGTTCTGCAATACATCATCTCGTAACTAACACATTAGTCATTTGCTTGCAAGGCTTCTTATGATGTGTATTACCGAGAGGGCCCAGAGATAGCTCTCCGATACTCGGAGTGACAAATCCTAATCTCGATCTATGCCAACTCAACAAACACCTTTGGAAATACCTGTAGAGCAACTTTATGATCACCCAGTTATGTTGTGATGTTTGATAGCACACAAGGTATTCCTTCGGTGTCCGGGAGTTGCATAATATCATAGTCGAAGGAATATGTATTTGACATAAAGAAAGTAATAGCAATAAATTGAACGATCATTATGCTAAGCTAATGGATGGGTCTTGTCCATCGCATCATTCTCCTAATGATGTGATCCTGTTATCAAATGACAACACATGTCCATGGTTAGGAAACCTTAACCATCTTTGATCAACGAGCTAATCTAGTAGAGGCTCACTAGGGACACATTATTTGTTTATGTATTCACACATGTATTTAGGTTTTCGATCAATACAATTCTAGCATGAATAATAAACCTTTATCATGAATAAGGAAATATAAAATAACAACTTTATTATTGCCTCTAGGGCATATTTCCTTCAGCATGCACACACTGTTTATATGAGACTAACAGTATACACAAATACAAGAAGAATGTGTACCTGGGACATCGTCGATTTCTTCCGACCAAGCATGCCTTAAGAAAGAAAGGCAAGCATTTCAAAGGTGAGGTAGATCACTGGAAGAAGCCCATCCTCCATACTGGTGATGACATACTTGATATAGTTAAGGATTTACAAATAATCTTTGGAATGGGTCCATGTGGACAATCTGTTCCGAATGACCCTGAGGGACGCGCCCCCATGTGGAAGAACTATTGGAAAGACCTAGAGGTCCGCTCTACAATCTACGTGATGCACGTGACGAAGAATCTTTGCGTGAACCTGCTAGGCTTCTTCGGCATGTATGGGAAGACAAAAGATACACCGAAGGCACGGGAGGACCAGCAACGTGTGCATGAAAATGACGCCATGCATCCAAAGCAGTATCAAGGTCCTACTAGCTACGCTCTTACCAAAGAAGAGAAGGAAATCTTCTTTGAATGCATGCTCGGATGAAGGTCCCGTATGGCTTCTCAAACAATATAAAGGGAATAAATAAATATCCCAGAGAAAAAGTTCCAGAACCTAAAGTCTGATGACTGCCACGTGATTATGAAGCAATTGCTTCCAGTTGCATTGATGGCGTTCTACCAGAAAATGTTCGATTAGCCATTGTGAAGCTATGTGGATTCCACAATGCAACCTCTCAGAAGGTAATCGATCCAGAAATCCTACCAAGGTCACGGAATGATTTGGTGCAATGTCTTGTCAGTTTCGAGTTGGTGTTCCCACCATCCTTCTTCAATATCATGATGCACTTCCTAGTTCATCTAGTTGATGAGATTTCCATTCTGGGTCATTTTATTTCTACACAATATGTTCCCCTTTAAGAGGTTCATGAGAGTCTTAAAGAAATATGTTTGTAACCATGCTAGGCCAGAAGGAAGCATCTCCATGGGTCATCAAACATAGGAGGTTCATTGCGTTTTGTGTTGACTTTATTCCTGACCTTAAGCCGATTGGTGTCCCTCAATCGCGGTATGATGGGAGACTGAGTGGAAAAGGCACGCTAGGAGCGGATTCAATAATATGTAGGGACGGGCATTCTTGACCTCAAGCACACTACATAGTTATACAGAATTCCACCTTGGTGACCCCGTATGTCAATGAACACATGAATATTCAAGGCTCCAAACACTCGGAGAAGTCTAACGACTGGATTACATGTGAACACATTAGGACTTTCGACAGTTGGTTGCAAACACATCTCATGGGTAACAACATTGTTGGAGATGAGTTGTACTCGTTGGCCAGGACACCATCTTCGTATTGACTTACCAAAGGTACGAGATAAATGGGAATACATTTTACACGATCACCCAAGATAAAAAGGGCACCAACAAAAATAGTGGTGTTCGCTTTGATGCAGCAACCAACAGGGCAAAGGACACATATTATGGTTACATAGTGGACATCTAGGAACTTGACTATTCTTGATAACCCACAAGTATAGGGGATCCTTTGTAGCCTTCTTCAATAAATAAGAGCGTCGAACCCAACGAGGAGCTAAAGGCAGAACAAATATCCCCTCAAGTTCTATCGACCACCGGTACAACTCTACGCACACCTGGCGTTTGCTTTACCTAGAACAAGTATGAAACTATTTTGCAAGAATAAAACAATGAGTACTTTGCAATAATCAAACTACGGGTAAAATGCAAGGTACTAAAAGTGGATAGCTTTTGTCAACAAGAAAGTCATTTGTCCCTAGGCAATCGATAACAAGTACCGGTAATCATTCTTGTAATTTTATATGAGAGAGAGGCATGAGATACCATACTTTCTCTACTTGGATCATATGCACTTATGATTGGAACTCTAGCAAGCATTCGCAACTACTAAAGATCATTAAGCTCGTGAAACCCAACCATAGCATTAAGTATCAAGTCCTCTTTACTCCCATACGCCATGATCCACCTACTCGGGTTTAAGCTTCTGTCACTCTCGCAACCCACCATAGGCAAACCATGAACATATTGCAACACCCTACAGCGGTGGCCCCTCACGCTTGCGTGAGATGGAGGGTACCGTAGGACAACACCATAAATAAAATATACAATCATATGAACCAAGATCATGATTAACCCATAGAACAAAGTGGATCTACTCAAACATCATAGGAAAGCCTAATATCATTGGGAAATAATATATGGAGTTGAGCACCATGTTTAAGTAGAGATTACAACGGAAAGAAGGGATGTTACACCACTACATAGAGGCGGATAGAGTTGGTGTTGATTGTAGCAAGATTGTTGATGTAGACTGCCGTCACGATCCTAGCCCCGGCGTCACTCCGGCGCCACCGGGAGAGAGGGGGAGAGAGCCCCCTTCCTTCTTCTTCTTACTTGGCCTCCCCCCTAGATGGGAGGAGGGTTCCCCCTTTGGTCCATGGCCTCCATGGCGGCGGAGGGGCAGGATCCCCTCCGAGACTGGACCTTCCTCTCTGTTCTCTTCTGTTTCGCGCTCCCTAGATCTGGCCGAAAACCATTTCTTATATTCCCGGAGATCCGTAACTCTGATTGTGCTGATCTTTTTACATGATGTTTTCCAGATATAAGCTTCCTTGCGCCCGAAGTACAGCTCCAACCGACGTTCGAGGAGGGTAACACCCACCACCACGCACCAGGGGCCTGGGGCGCATCCTGGTTTATCGTGGTCTGTGTGGGCCTCCGGTTGCGGTGATTCCAACTCCAAAAATTCAGAAATATTCCAAAATAATTCTCAGTTGAGTTGCATAACGTTTGGACTTTGTTTGATATGGATTTTCTGGGATACAGAAACATTCAACAAACAGGAATTGGCACTGGGCACTGGATAAGTAAGTTAGTCCAAATAAATCATATAAAAAGTTGCCAAAAGTATGTAGAAGTTGAATAATATTGGCATGAAACAATCAAAAAATTATAGATACGACGGATACGTATCAGCATCCCCAAGCTTAATTCATGCTCGTCTCCGAGTAGGTAAATGATAAAAAAGATAATTTTTGATGTGGAATGCTACCTATCACAAACTTGATCATATGTCTAGTCATGGCATGAATATTAAGACATAAGTGATTCAAAGTAGTAGTCTATAATGTGACATAAAGACATCAATACTCAGGCATCCCAATAAACATTCATGTCTTTCAGAATATCAATGCTAAATAAAGCTATCCCTACAAAATCATATAGTCTTGTCATGCTCTGTCTTCTTAACACAAAGTATAAATCATGCACAACCCCGATGACAAGCCGAGCAATTGGTTCATACTTTTTAACGTGCTTCAGCTTTTTCAACCCTCACACAATACATGAGCGCAAGCCATGGATATAGCACTACGGGTGGAATAGAGTATGATGATATGGGTAAATATATAATGAAGACAAAAAGGTAAGAAAGTCTCACATCGACGCGGCTAAGCAACGGGCTATGGAGATGCCCATCAATTGATATCAACGAGTAGGGATTGCCATGCAACGAATGCACTAAGAGCTATAAGTGTATGAAAGCTCCATATGAAAACTAAGTGGGTGTGCATCTAATCCTATAACGAAATATTGCCACTAGTATATGAAAGTGACAACATATGAGACTCTCCATATGAAAAACATGGTGCTACTTTGAAGCACAAGTGTTGTAAAGGATACTAACAATGCCCCTTCTCTCTTTGTTTTTTTTCTTTCTTTCTTTTCTTTCTTTTCTTTCTTTTTTTCTTTTCCTTTTTTATTTTTCTCTCTCATTGTCCGGAGTCTCATCCCGGCTTGTGGGGAATCATAGTCTCCATCATCCTTTCCTCATTGGGGCATTGCTCTAAAAATGATGATCATCACACTTCTATTTACTTATAACTCAAAAGGAAAAAAATACAACTCGATACCTATAACAAAATATGACTCTATATGAATGCCTCTGGCAGATGATCTAGCATAACATGTATAAAAATGATGCACGGTGGCTAAGCCACAACTACTATGTCAGGTATATGATCATGCAAAGCAATATGACAATGAATGCCCAAGCATCAAAATGGAAGCGGTGGAAGTTGCATGGCAATATATCTCGGAATGGCCATGGAAAAGCCATAATAGGTAGGTATGGTGGCTGTTTTGAGGAAGATATAATAAGGCTTATGTGTGATAGAGTGTATCATATCATGGGGTTTGTATGCACCTGCAAAGTTTGCACCACGTCTCGATGTGAGAAAGGTCAATGCACGTAACCGTAGAGGTTAGCAAATTGCAGAAAGGTAAGAGTGGGTATAATCCATGCACTCACATTAGCCATAAAGAACTCATATACTTATTGAAAAAGTTTATTGGCCCTCAAAGCAAAGTACTACTACGCATGCCCCTAGGGGGATAAATTGGTAGGAAAAGACCATCGCTCATCGCCGACCGCCACTCATAAGGAAGACAATCAAGGATAAATTGTGCTCCAACTTTCATAGCATAACGAGAGACTATACGTGCATGCTTTGCGAATCACAAACCTTAACACCAACATTCTTACTAACCACAACGTTTACTAGTACCTCCCACACATTATCATCTCTATATCACAAAACTATTGCAAGGAATCAAACATATCATATTCAGTGATCCATAAGTTTTATGTAGGATTTTTATGAGTAACCATGCAAATGACCAATTCCATTTGTCTCACTAAACAGATATAAGTGAAGCATGAGAGTTCAATTCTTTCTACAAAAGATCATGCTCTAACAAATATAAGTGAATCAAAAGAGCATTCTACGAACATCGGTTTTCTATGTGAAGAGAAACAGGCAATCCACACTTCAATTGATATAAGTGAAGCACATGAAGCATTCTATAAAGCCATACTCAAAAGATATAAGTGAAGTGCAATGAGCATTCTATACTCATACCATCATGGTGCATAAAAGAAAATTGAAAACTAAATGCAAAATACGCTCCAAGATTTGCACATATCACATGAACGAAACGAATCCGAAAACATGCCAATACTTGTTAAAGAAAGATGGAATGCCTTCCAGGGCATCCCCAAGCTTAGACGCTTGAGTCTCCTTGAATATTTACTTGGGGTGCCTTGGGAATCCCAAGCTTGAGCTCTTGCCTCTCCTCCTTCTCCTTATATGGAGACCTCCTCGATCTTCGAACACTTCATCCACACAAAACTTAAATGAACTTTTAGTGGCAGGGTTAGTGAAAATGGAAATGAAATCCCATCATGTACTGCTGCAACATTATTGTATAATTATAAACTAACATTACCCACTGTATGCTATCACAATTCTATGGCCCCAAGTCAAGGAGGATTCAACAAGAACTCAAACATATGCAAATAATGAAGCTATAACAGCAATCTATGAAAACAGGACAGTCTGTAAAGATTTGAACATCCACCATACTTCTGTAACTCTAAAAATTCTGACAAAATTAGGGAAAAATAAAAAAAATTTATAGAAAGACAATGCAAAAAGATTCATAACCATTTGATGTTCCAGTAAAAAAATGTTAAATCGCGCACTACAGCCAAAGTTTCTGTTTTGCACCGCACAAACAAACAAGCAATCTAATCATCCTAAAGGCAAATCTTGGCACATTATTTTTATAATATAATGGAATTGTACAAGGGGATAATAATTTTTTTTTGAAAATTTTCTGCAATTCAAAGATTCACAAAGTTTCCATGGGCATGAACAAAGTTCAAGGCATGCTCCCGCTTCCACGGTGCTCGTCTATCTCACTTTCACTTTTCTTTTTGTGAAGTTTTAAGTTCCCCTCTATATTTTTTTTGTTTTTAAACTATATAAAATAACTCAATAGGAATAAATGACTCTCTAGAACTTCCGGGTTGTCTCCCTAGAAGCGCTTTCTTTAAAGCCATTAAGCTAGGCATGAAGTGCTCAAGTAATGGATCCACCTGGATCCCAAAATATATCAAAGCCAATTTGAATTAGCAATGATTTGGCATTTAGTAGTGAGCACAAAGAAACATATATCAAGCAATGACAAATTCTAACTCTCTTCCTATGCATCGACATGTCATACAAGAACGATTCATGCACATCAAGTAAAGGCTAATACATAGCATAAGTAGTTTCTTGCAATTTTATCGTGTTGGAAACATAGAGAGGTGGAGATGTAGTTCCTCTCTCATGATAATTGCAAGCAGGAGCAGCAAGCACATGCATATTACATTCATCAAAATCATCATGTGCAACGGTAAAAGGCAACCCATCAATATAATCCTTAACAAGTGCAAACTTCTCTGATATAGTGTAGTTTGGAGAATTCAAAAAGATAATAGGACTATCATGTGTGGGTGCAATAGCAAAAATTTCATTCTTAACATAAGGAACAATAGAAAGTTTATCTCCAATAGCATAATTCATATTGGCATCTTGGCCACAAGCATAGAAAGCATCATCAAAAAGGGATATTTCAAACGAATCAACGGGATCATAGCAATTATCATAGCATTCATCCTTCGGTAAGAACAAATGAACATTAAAGAATGTATGAGTTAAAGACTTACTCTCATTAGAAGGTGGGCACGGGTAGCTAATCTGCTCTTCCTCCTTTTGTTCTTCACTCTCCTCATCATCTTTTTCATCCAATGATCTCATGGTTTCATCAATTCCTTCTTCCATAGACTCCTGCAAAATATTATTCTCCTCTTGGACAGCGGAGATTTTCTCAGTAAATGCATCAATATTGGAATTGTATTTATAATTATCATAGAAATATTTAAGGATAGCAAAAAATTTAGGTCTATAAACATCATCATCAAAAGCATCTTACTTTAAAAATAAAGATTCAATTTCATAAGCACCCTTAAAAGCAACAAATTCTTCTATTTGTTCCACATCATAATAATCATATCTACCATTAGCATAAGAAGCCATGGTTTTACTATCATTAAATTTGCATGAAAAGGGAAGATGTGGAGCGTTCATCCTAGAGCAACAAGTATAATCATATCTTGAGCATAGCTCTCATGCATAGCTCCCGAGCATACCAATGCAACATATGAATTTGATACCATAAAAGTTTCCCTTTTTGTGCCAAGCGATAATACCTAAAGTATTCACGTTGATCCAACGTTACTCCCATTATCAAGTTGAATGGGGTTTTCTCAGGATTACCAAAGTAGTGCAAAATATCTTTCACATAACGACAATCGAGGGTTTTAGGAGGTTCCCTATCTCCATGAGTAAGAAGTACAACTAATTTTCTTTGGTGTTTCGTGTTCCATATCCATAACTAAAGATAGAGAACAACTTAGAACTGAAAATAAAAAGTACTTAGTGATAAAGAAAACAAGCACACACGAGAATATTCACTCCACGCTATTGCTCCCCGGCTATGGCGCCAGAAAAAGGTCTTGATAACCCACAAGTATAGGGATCCTTTGTATCCTTGTTCGATAAATAAGAGTGTCGAACCCAACGAGGAGCTAAAGGCAGAACAAATATTCCCTCAAGTTCTATCGACCACCGATACAACTCTACGCACACTTGATGTTTGCTTTACCTAGAACAAGTATGAAACTATTTTGCAAGAATAAAACTACGGGTACTTTGCGAGAATAAAACTACGGATAAAATGCAAGGTAGTAAAAGTGGATAGCTTTTTCAACAAGAAAGTCATTTGTCCCTAGGCAATCGATAACAAGTATCGATAATCATTCTTGTAATTTTATATGAGGGAGAGGCATGAGCTAACATACTTTCTCTACTTGGATCATATGCACTTATGATTGGAACTCTATCAAGCATCCGCAACTACTAAAGATCATTAAGCTCGTGAAACCCAACCATAGCATTAAGTATCAAGTCCTCTTTATTCCCATACGCCATGACCCACCTACTCGGGTTTAAGCTTTTGTCACTCTCGCAACCCACCATAGGCAAACCATGAACATATTATGACACCCTACAGAGGGGGCCCCACACGTTTGCCCTAGACGGAGGGCACCGTAGGACAGCACCATAAATAGAATATACAATCATACGAACCAAGATCATGATTAACCCATAGGACAAAGCGGATCTACTCAAACATCATAGGATAGCCAAATATCATTGGGAAATAATATATGGAGTTAAGCACCATGTTTAAGTAGAGATTACAGCAGGGAGAAGGGGTGTTACACCACTACATAGATGGGGGGAGTTGGTGTTGACGGTAGCAAGATTGTTGATGTAGATCACCATCATGATCCTAGACCCGGCGGCACTCCGGCGCCACCGGGAGAGAGGGGGAGAGAGAGACCCCCTCCTTATTCTTCTTCCCTGGCCTCCCCCTAGATGGGAGGAGGGTTCCCCCTCTGGTCCATGGCCTCCATGGTGGCGGAGGGGCAGGAGCCCCTTCGAGATTGGATCTCCCTCGCTGTTCTCTTCTATTTCGCACTCCTCAGATCTGGCCGAAAACCGTTTCTTATATTCCCAAAGATCCATAACTCTGATTATGCTGATCTTTTTACATGAATTTTTTCGGATATACGCTTCCTTGTGCCCGAAGTACAGCTCCAACTGACGTTCGAGGAGGGCAGCACCCACCACCACGCGCCAGGGGCCTATGGTGCGCCCTGGTGTATCGTGGTTTGTGTGGGCCTCCATTTTCCGTGATTCCAACTCCTAAAATTCACAAGTATTCCAAAATAATTTTCCGTTGAGTTGCATCATGTTTGGACTTCATTTGATATGGATTTTCTATGATACAAAAACATGCAACAAACAGGAACTGGCACTGGGCACTAGATAAGTAAGTTAGTCCAAATAAATCATATATTTTTTTCCAAAAGTATGTAAAAGTTGAATAATATTGGCATGAAACAATAAAAAATTATAGATACGACGGAGATGTATCAACTTTTTTTGAGCAAACACAGTGGGGAAGACCCCCACCTTAACTCTGATTTTCATTAATAAGATAAAACAGGTTACATCACTGTACAGGAATTAGCATGTCAAGAGATATTAATCGACAAGTAATCTAACCAACTTTGCATTCCTTCCTTCAAACTAGGCTTGGCTTTTTTGATTATCATCTCAAAATGCTCCTTGAAGATACTGATGCAATACAGTATGTTTTTGGGTTTGTGATCAAAGTTGATACTATTTCCATGCTTCCAGATACTCCAACATCCTGCAATTAGACATTCCTTGTAGCATACCACTTGGTTGAGTTTCTTGCCCTCCATGAGTAAGTCCAAAATCTCATAATCAGTATTCCACTGAAAACCAATGGCCATCCAGAAATTTTGGCTGAAATCACAACTAAAGAACAGATGAGATAGATATTCTTTAGGTTCATCATCACAAAGCACACATCTAGTGGATTCAACGTGAAGACGTATCAACTATGGACATGATTTTAAGGTCCCTTTTTTTCGATGCAAATGGGTCAATGTGTCAAGAGGCGGGGTACAGGTAGACCCGCAGTACGGAATGACAACAGTGGATCTCAACAATCTTGGGTACTGATACGTCTCCAACATATCTATAATTTTTGATTGTTCCATGTTGTTATATTATCATTCTTGGATGTTTTACAATCATTTTATAGTCATTTTATATCATTTTTTGGTACTAACCTATTGACATAATGCCCAGTGTCAGTTGTTGTTTTATGCTTGTTTTTTTACATCGCAAGAAATCAATACCAAACGGAGCCCAAATGCGGCGAAACTTTTTGTGGATTTTCTTTGGACCAGTAGACAGCCAGTGGGCCGAAGAAGTACCAAAGAGGGAGCCCGAGGGGGGCATAAGACACCAGGGCGTGCCTGGCCCCCCAGGCACGCCTAGGTGGGTTGTGCCCACCTCGGTGGCATCCCGCACCGCCTCTTTGCTCTATAAATACCACAATATTCCAGAAACCCTAGGGGAGTCGACGAAAATCAATTCCAGCTGCCGCAAGTTCCAGAAACACCACATCCAATCTAGACACCGTCATGGAGGGGTTCATCATGTCCATTGGTGCCTCTCCGATGATGCGTGACTAATTCTTTGTAGACCTATGGGTTCGTAGTTAGTAGCTAGATGGCTTCCTCTATCTCTCTTGATTATCAATACAATGTTCTCTTGGAGATCCATATGATCTAAGTCTTTTTGTGGTGTATTTGTTGGGATCCGATGAACTTTGAATTTATGATCAGGTCTATGTTTTATCCATAAAATTTATTTGAGTCTTCTTTGATCTCTTATATGCATGATTGATTATATCCTTGTATTTCTTCTCTGATATTTGGGTTTTGTTTGACCAACTTGATCTATTTACCTTGCAATGGGAAGAGGTGCTTTGTGATGGGTTCGATCTTACGGTGCTTGATCCCAGTGACAGAAGGAGAAACGACACATATGTATTGTTGCTATTAAGGATAACAAGATGTGGTCTATTTCTACATAAATAGATCTTGTCTACATCATGTCATCGTTCTTATTGCATTACTCCGTTTTTCCGTGAACTTAATACACTAGATGCATGCTGGATAGCGGTCGATGTGTGGAGTAATAGTAGTAGATGCAGGCAGGAGTCGGTCTACTAATCTTGGACGTGATGCCTATATAATGATCATTGCTTGGATAACGTCATGATTATTTGAAGTTCTATCAATTGCACAAAAGTAATTGTTTTCCCACCATTCGCTATTTTTCTCGAGAGAAGCCACTAGTGAAACCTACGACCCCCAGGTCTCTTCATATCATATTTGCCTTTGCGATGTATTTTCCTTTGCTTTTATTTTCAGTTCTATTAAACCAAAAATACTTTGTTGTAATTCATTTTATTTGCGATCCATTTATCCTACCTATTACAACTTTATCCCGTATCCTAGCCAATTTCGGGCGCCATTACCCGAAAGGGATTGACAACCCCTTTAACACGTCGGGTTGTGAGTATTTGTTATTTGTGTGCAGGGGTTGTTTATGTTGTGTTGCGTGGTTCTCCTACTGGTTTGATAACCTTGATCTCATCACTAAGGGAAATACCTACCATTGATCTGTTGCATCATCCCTTCCTCTTTGGGGAAATAGCGACGTAGTTCTAGCAGACATCAAAAGGAATTTCTGGTGCCGTTCCGGGGAGGATCATCAACATTAACTAGATTCCTAATCACAAATCTCATCTCCTTGCATACATTATTTGCCATTTGCCTCTTGTTTTCATCTCCCCCACTTCACACAAATTTGTTGTTTTATTCGCCCTCTTTTTTGTTCGTCGTTTTCTTGCCAGATCTGTTTTTGTGTGCGATCATGTTTGCTATCTTTGCTTGTGTTGCCATGTGCCTTATATATGCTTGCTTCTTCGCTTGTTAAAATCTATTGATATGGATACCCATCCACTTGCTAATCTTTTTAAAGATCCAATCATGATGAACTAATTGCTATTGAGTTGAGTGCACGAGATTATCTTTATGAAGTTTTGCTTGAGATTCGTGAATCTGCTAATTGTGATGAAGAAATTTATGAAGTGATTCATCATAGCTCCTTGAATGAAAAGCATGATTGCAATGATTTTAACATAAACACTTTCAATGTCAATTGTGCTAATAATATGATAAACCCCAAGCTTGGGCATGCTTCCTTTGTTATGTCTGCTACTTATTGCAATGATCATGATTGGGGTGATGATGATTCTTATGATCTTGATAGTTTATTTAAGCATCATGATGAATATGTTTGCAATAATATTGAAAGTGGGTTCAGAAGAGTGTCAACTCTAGGTAAAAATAATTCCACATATTTGGAGAGTGTTCAGTCTTATGAAATTTTTTATAAAGTTGGGTTTGGAGAGGTCATGACTTTGTTTGATGATAATACCACTATATTGGAAGAGTGTCAACTTTGCATGCATGTGGATCATGAAGAGAAAATTTTCTATGATAGATATATTGTTGAATTTGATTCTGATCTTACATGTAATTATTATGAGAGAGGAAAATATGGTTGTAGAAATTTTCATGTTACTAAATTACCTCTCGTTATGTTGAGATTGTTATTGTTTCTTTCTTCTTCCTTGCATATGCTAAATATTTCTTGTCTTGATAATTTGTTTGCTATTAGATGCCTATGCATAGGAAGCATGTTAGACTTAAAATTGTTTGTCACATGTTTTGTGATGTCCTCTTTGTGTTTCAATTATTATCTTTCATGTGAGCTTCATCGAAATCATTATGCCTAGCTAGGGGCGTAAAACGATAGCGCTCGTTGGAAGGCAACCCAACTTGTATCTTTTTGCTTTTTGCTTTTGTTGCTTCTTTCAATACGACACCCAATTATAATTATGAATATATGTGTTTTTGTGTTTTAAATTAGTGTTTGTGCCAAGCAAGGCCTTTGGGATGATTTGGGTGAGAGTTGATTTGATCTTGCTGAAAAACAGAAACTTTTGCGCTCACGAAAATATTTTTTATTTTTAACAGAAGAGTGATTTTGAGTTGATTCTATTTGCAGAAGATTAATAAACAAACACATAGTCCTAATTTTTTCGAAGTTTTGGAGTTACAGAAGTATTCAAAGTAGTAAAATTGCTACAGGCTGTTCTGTTTTTGACAGATTCTATTTTCTTTGTGTTGTGTGCTTGTTTTGATGATTCTATGGTTTTGCTTGACGAGTTTTTGCCATGGCAAATTTGGATACAGTAGATATAATGCAAAAATAAAATATGAATGGGTTAGCAACAATACTTATAGTAGTGGTTTGCTCTCTTATACTAATGGATCTCACGAAGGTTTTGTTGAGTTTTGTGTGATTGAAGTTTTGAAGTCTTGGGTGATATTACGATGGATGAAGGAATAAGGATTAGCAAAAGGCTAACTTGGGGATGCCTGAGGCATCCCAAGATAATATTCGAGAAGTAGCAAGCAACTAAGCTTGGGGGTGCCCCTGAGTGGCATCCCCTCTTTCTTCTAACAACCATCGGTATTTTACTTGGAGCTATATTTTTATTCGTCGCATTTTATGAGTTTTGCTTGGAGAGTCTTGTGTGATATGAGTATTTACTTGTTTTGCTTTGTGTTTTAAGTCTTGAATCCTTGCTCGACACACCTTTTTGAGAGAGCCAAAAATTATGCTATGCTTGCTCCTATGCTTCACTTAAATTTTTAGAGCCATGGAATTGCTCTAGTGCTTCACTTATATCTTTTTGAGCACGGTGTGCTTTGTTATTTTTGAAGAAATGCTCTCATGCTTCACTTACATTTATTTGGGAGTTAGTAATTTTTTTATAAATTTTCTCTTGCTTCACTTAAATTATTTTGAGAGAAAGAAATATTATGTTCATGTTCTTCATTTAAATTTGTTTGAGCTTATTAGAAGCAACATATGAAATTAGTCCCAAAGTGATAGATATCCAAGGAGGATATAATAAAAACTTTCATGAAGATCATTGGACAAAATAAACTTGATTCTTAGTAATGGTTTTGAGATATGACGATATGATATGTGAGTCCCGTTGATGAGTAATTATGCTTTAGTAAGAATATTGGTGTTAAGGTTTGTGATTCCCTATGCAAGCACGAAAGTCAATAGTTATGCAATGAAATTACATCCTACTTATGGTGCATTATTTAGTGTTACTTATGCTTAATGCTTGGGTACGAGATTTTTTTGTTTCTTGGTTGGTCGCTTCCCAATCTTTTTGCTAGCCTTCATTTTGCACTAAGTGTGATCACTACTTGTGCATCCAAAACCCTTTAAACCAGTTTTGCCATATGAGTCCACTATACCTACCTATATGCGGTATTTCTGTGCCGTTCTAAGCAAATTTGCATATGCCATCTCTAATTTTCAAAATAAATTTCTCTTTTGTGTGCTCGTACCGCTCGAGAGGCGGTGAGGGGTGGCCGATGTTTTCCATGCTAGGTGTGTTATTCTCACGATGAGTGTTTATTCACTTGTCATTGCACGAGAGTACGGCAAAGGTATTAGGGATGCCCAGTCCAAAAATGAAAAATGAATTTACTTTAGGTTGTCAAATAATAAATTCCTTGGAAAGTGTTGGTATGGAGGGCACCCATGGATACGATTAGCCAAGGAAAGTGAAAGTATGGTGGAAAAAGGAATAAACTTTATTTTCTGTTTGGGAACCGCCTATGATGTATCTAGCATGGAAAGTATTGGGAACTCTAAGTAGTTTTCGTTGGTGGGTAAAGTATACCTCCCAAAATGTCTTATCTCTCAATTTTTGCTTTGAGCTCTGGCACCTCTACAAATCCCTACTTCTCTCTGCGAGGGCCTTTCTTTTACTTTATGCAATTTTTATTTTTGAACTTGAGTCTCCACCATCTCTTATAAAGCACCAACTAAGGGGCACTATGATCGTATTTGAGCATTGGGTGTAGCTAATATTCGAGTGTGTTTCATGAATGGATCAATGATTGAGCATAATGGGATAGGGACAACTTGCTTTAGCGTTGATATTTTGAAAGACATGGTTGCTTGTTGATATGCTTGAGTATTAAAATCTTCATGTCAAAACTAGACTATTGCTTTGAACCATATAAAAGTCTAAATGTCCATGCTATAAAGAAAATATTGTGTGATGCACATGTTAGGCAGCATTTCACATCAAAAATTCTGTTTTTATCATTTACCTACTCGAGGACGAGCAGGAATTAAGCTTGGGGATGCTGATATGTCTCCAATGTATATATAATTTTAGATTGTTCCATGTTGTTATATTATCATTCTTGGATGTTTTACAATCATTTTATATCATTTTTTGGTACTAACCTATTGACATAGTGCCGAGTGCCAGTTGCCGATTTCTGCTCGTTTTTTAGATCGCAGGAAATCAATACCAAACGAAGTTCAAACGCAGCGATACTTTTTGTGGATTTTTTTGGACCAAAAGACATCCAGTGGGCCGAAGAAGTATCGGAGAGGGAGCCCGAGGGGCGCACAAGACACCAAGGCGCGCCTGGGCCCCCAGGCGTGCCCAGGTGGGTTGTGCCCACCTCGGTGGCCTCCCGCACCGCCCCGTTGCTCTATAAATACCCTAATATTCCAGAAACCCTTGGGGAGTCAACGAAAATCAATTCCAACCGCCGCAAGTTCCAGAAACACCAGATCCAAACTAGACACCGTCATGGAGGGGTTTGTCATGTCCATTGGTGCCTCTCTGATGATGCGTGAGCAGTTCTTTGTAGACCTACGGGTCCATAGTTAGTAGCTAGATGGCTTCCTCTCTCTCTCTCTCTCTCTCTCTTGATTCTAAATACGATGGTCTCTTGGATATCCATATGAGGTAAGTCTTTTTGCGGTATGTTTGTTGGGATCCGATGAACTTTGAGTTTATGATCAGATCTATGTTTTTATCCATAAAAGTAATTTGAGTCTTCTTTGATCTCTTATATGCATGATTGATTATAGCCTCATATTTCTTCTCTGATATTTGGGTTTTGTTTGGCCAACTTGATCTATTTATCTTGCAATGGGAAGAGGTGCTTTGTGATGGGTTTGATCTTATGGTGCTTGGTCCCAGTGACAGAAGGGGAAATGACACGTATGTATCGTTGCTATTAAGGATAACAAGATGCGGTCTATTTCTACATATATAGATCTTGTCTACATCATGTCATCGTTCTTATTGCTTTACTCTATTTTTCCATGAACTTAATACACTAGATGCATGATGGATAGCGGTCGATGTGCGGAGTAATAGTAGTAGATGCAAGCAGGAGTCGGTCTACTAATGTTGGACGTGATGCCTATATAATGATCATTGCCTGGATATCGTCATGATTATTTGAAGTTCTATCAATTGCCCAACAGTAATTGGTTTCCCGCCGTTTGCTATTCTTCTCGACAGGAGTACGAGGGTTGACGGGTTCGCCTGCGATGTGAGGCTGATGTCGCCGCAGAATAATAGGGGTTGTGGGTGAGTAGAGGGATGACCTGGCCAGAGGTTGGAGTAGGGTGGGGTGGTCAGGCCTGCGCGGCAGCAGAGCCGGCCACCGGAGGCAGGAGTAGGCGGCACGTTCGGCGCTGGTTTGGGCGGCTAGAGCAAGAAGACCAGAGGTTGAAGAAGCACTACGGCCGTAGGATGGACATCGTACGGTCACTGGAGCTAGAATCGTTCATATTGACTAAGTTGACAAAGCCCTCTGTCTGCGTCAACTTAGTAGGCCCACAAGTCAGCCTCCCACTATGGTGGGTCCCAGCTAGCGGGGGAGTATTCTTTTTTTTGCGTAATAAGGAGGCACTTTCTTCCATGCAAAGATACAGCTGGTGGGTCCGATCTGTCAGTGGGAGGAACGTTTTTTTAGCAAAATTCAGAGGCCCTTCCGGTGGGTCCCAGCTGTCATGTGGAGGAATCATTATTTTGCGCATAATAAGGAGGCACTTCCTTGCGTGCGGCCGTGGACCCTGCTGCCAGGCTCTCCATGTACAATCGTATTCCGATGGATGTCGTTCGTTGACCACGTTGACCACGCCGCCGAGAGAACCAGGGCAGTGGACGGCGGCGAGGCTCTAGACTGGAATGACCCGGAGAAGCCCCACTGTTTTCGCGTAATAAGGAGGCGCTTGCTTGTGTGGGTCCCTATTGTCAGCCTCTCCACTTACATCCCTCTTACGATGGATGTTATTTGTTGACCATGTTGACCACGCCGCATTAAGAGCACAAACGCGATGGATGAGGGCGAGGCCCAGGAAGGGAACGACACGGAGCCGGTGAAGCCACAGCAGCGGATGCCCATGCTGAGGGGAGTACGAGGGCTGCCTGGTCGGCTACGAGGTGACGCTGACGTCGCCGAAAAATAACAGGATGTGCGGGTGGGTAGAGGGATGGCCTATCGGAAGCACAGCCGGCCACGGGAGGAGGGAGCAGGCAGTCCCACCGGCGCTGGTTTGGGCAGCTGGAGCACGAAGATCAAAGATTGAAGAAGCACGACGGCCGTTGGATGGACATCCAACAGTCACTGCTCTATCTTGACTAAGTTGACAAAGCCTTGCGTATGCGTCAAAATTGTTTTTAGGACAACGTCATCGTCAACTAAGTAGGCCCAGAAATCAGCCTCCAAATCTATGGAAAACATCATACAGGCTATTAGCCATTATTCTCAATAATTTACACTCCATTCGCTAATTCTTAAGGATATTTTGAAGCCCATATTCTTTTTATTAGCATTACAGACCATATTTTGGGCACTGCTAAAAATTCAATGAAATTTTGTATATTTTGGTGGGGTCTGAACTCTTTTAATCACGAAATTTCGAGTCATGTTAAAAATAATTTTTAAAAACTTATATCAAAATAAAATTCAAAAAAAATCTCCACAAAAAATGATTGAAATTTAAAATGTTGACTAGCAAGATGCCCATGCGTTGCACGGAACATCAAGATGCGTTTGTATAAGTACTTTATCTTGTGGGAGAAAAGGCATGAACGAGGGAAGGCCTTATCTGCAAATGTGGAGAGGAGTGTAGGTAAATTGTCATAGTTTCCTTCCTATCCGCTAGATATAGATCAGGATGGCAGGCACACCATCATCAACAACTCTGTTTTTTCTAATAGTAGACAGTAGAGATAGAGAAACCCGTGTGGAATGTGAGAAACCCACTCCGGCCACACACGTCCGTTCAGGAGCAGGACACCGGCCAAGCTCCTCCTTCCACCATTTTCCGCTTTTTATAAGAGTAGAGAAATCTAGAAAAGAAAAATATTTGAATGTAATTGCCGGTTGGCTTTGGTTTAAAAATTTACAGCCCATTTCTTACTAACTTATAGCCCATTTTCTGCAGAAGCCCATTTCTTACTACTTACATTCCTCCTCGTCTTGAAAGATTTGCAGGCCAGCAGGGCTGAGAAAAGCAAGTAGGCCTCGTTGGGTACTCTCCAAAACAATGAGCTAGCCATTTTCAGAAAGAAAAAAGAATCAACTGGGCTCGTCATGTTTTTTTAGCAAAGGAACTAGGCTCGTCATGTGCTTAAATAAAAGCGTAAGCGTGGGCTAGACGGGCCACAACCCCAACACAGCCCGCAGTTGATTGAGCTCCGTCTCTAAAACTAAAAAACAACTAGGCGAGCTGCTGGGTCCCTAGTGTTATCCGCTTGTTGTGTAATTTTCTCGTTTATTGAATACATTGACAATGGCATGGGACCTAGTTGTCAAACAATTAGGAGGAAGGTTTTTTTGCTTGTAATAATGAGGGACCTGCTTGTGTAATGCAATGACCCTGGTGGGTCCCTACTGTCAGCCTCTCCGCGTACAGTCATCTCCCGATTCCTCTCGGTTGTTGACCATGTTGACAACGCCAGACGGCAGTGGGCACATCGAGCGAAACAAGGCGGAGAACGATGGCGAGGCCTCAGACGGGAACAAACAGGAGTCGTGGAAGATGCGGCAGTGTAGTGGCGGGCGGAGGGGAGTACGAGCAATAGCAGAGCTAGGTTCAGCCTATGTCCTAGGTAAGCAATGCAACTACAGTGAGCTATAGTGTCATTTTTGCTACAGTATGCTACAGTTAACAAAGAACAAATCCACCACGCTAGTGTCAAGATCATCAAGATATGATACACCATGTTTGCGCTATGTAGCAAGAAAAGAAGTTGCATGTTGATGTGCTCCTTTGGGACTGGTGGACGTCCAGGAACAAAGCCAATGCAGGTGAAGTACAGAAGACGGCAGCAGAAATCAGTTCTTTCATCAAAAACACTTGACTGATTTCACTTTGGTGAACATTCAGAAAACACCCCAGCCGCAACAAACCCAGGTTTGGATCCCTCCAGCTACAAACTTGATCAAGATCAATATGGATGTTGCTTTTCATGTGGAGTCTCGGACTGGTGTGTGGGGTTTCATTGCGAGAGACGAAACTGGCGATTTCCTGGCGGCTGCTGCTGGCAAGATAAACCATGTAAGATATGCATTGCACACGGAAGTGATCGCTTGTATGCGAGTTATTGAAGGGGCACCTGGCCTGGGTGCACAATGTATCAGTGTTGAATCGGACTGTTTGACAATGATTTCTGCACTTAAAGGGCAGGGCTATGTCGGTGTACAAAAGTATGGGTACTTATGTACCCCTTACTGGTGCACGGGTAGTCGCAGCCACACCAGCAGCAGGGCTTGGCGAGGCAGAGGTAGATAAAACACAAAGACTACCAAGACAGATACTCAAAGCACAAGGAGCAGATGGCAAGCTGGACCACCCCCAGCAACACCCTTGCCGGGGCGACCTGCACAACACCAGCAAGCCCATCACCCTTGGGGCTAAGAGCTTTGACACCATCGACAACGTTAAAACCAAGATCTGAGAACGCATGCTTGGTAGCATGCAGATCCTCATAAAGATTGACAGCACACGGGCCCACGTGGGACCAGAAGACGAAGACCCCTGGCAAGACCCTTGTCGGGGACGACTCCAAGGCCCAGGGCGAGCCTTGATGGGGACGATTGCTGGGCCGCGGCCAGACCCGCGCCCGGCAAGGGTTCGCCACCTCACCACCACTCCAGTGTGACGACTAGTCTGCCAACTAAGCAGGCGCCTATGTGGCGGCATGCACATCTTCGTGGAGGCTCTACCATCACGCCAACACGGCAGCTAGTCGGCCAGCGTGGCTCTGAATGCCTCATCAGCCTGGACGTGTGTTGAAGCAAGAAAGGGTGACGACGGACAAGATGACTTCTGTTGGCGTCCCCAATAAAGGAAGAAGGCACATAGGCAGCGCATTAAATGTGTTTGTCGTGTGGTGCCGAGCGATAAGCTCATACACTGTAGCTTGCCACCTCCTGTGTGCCACTATGGCAACCCTTTACGTATAAAAGGAGGCCCAAGGCATACAGAGAGAGGATTCAGACTTTTTGGACCGTGCTCGCATCGTAGCTAGTTCAAAAGCTCAAGAACACATCTATCCAGACAAGCAGGACTAGGGTATTACGCATCCTTGCGGCCCGAACCTGGGTAAAATCCCCTGTCTGCTAACGGCTCGACCTGATCTTCGTGCAGCTAATCCCCCGCCGAACGTAGAAGGGATCCTTGTGACCCCATAGGTGTTTGTTTTCCCCGACATCTTTGGCGTGCCAGGTAGGGTCAAGCTTTTAAATAGCGTCTGCTACCTCCGCTATTGTGGCCGCAATAGCGGTAGCGTCACCCTACCGCTATTAGTTTAAGGTTGCATTATAAAATAGTGTGTTTTCATGATGCGGGCGCAATATCACTTGTCAGACCGCTATATTGTCCGTTATCCGCAATATTGCCCGCTATATAAGTCCTTGTTGTTTTGTTGTGTAATCTATTTTGGTAAATGTGTCTTCCTTGCATGGTTGCATGACCAAATATTGTTCAATTATAGTTTATATTCTTATATAAATGATGATTTCTCAACTTAAGTGTTATATTTTTTGTCAATGGCCCAGAAATATACACAACAATCTCAAATTTATGAGTGTTCTTTTTAAATTGGCTATGTGGAGATAGCACCCGCAATATCACCCGCTATCCACATTCCGCTACGCGGACCCTAATCCGCAACCAGTCCGCTATCCACTATTTAAAAGCTTGGGTAGGGTGAATTAGTTGTGAGAAGCTGGTCTGTTAGTTAGTACAATAGTTTCTTCAATGCCATGGCGCCGAAGAAGAAGACGATCGCAGAGATCGGCCTGTCCAGAGCCGCTCCGCCCATGCCCTCGCGGACGGGCAATGTGGCGGATGCCAGTGGTGGAGGAGATTAAGATCATCCATGCCGCCCTGGTGCGAGAAGCCATGCGAGCGGCGTCGTCTGCAGCTGCGATGACGACCCGCACAACAACTAAGAGCTAAGTCATGACAAACCATGAGTAATTCTTCCTTCTATAAGATTATCTTCCTCAATGGTTTCGGTCCTTGTATGGAGGACCTGCACGCAAAAGGAACCCTGCCGCGATTGGCAACGCCCCTGTTCTGTTTCAAGTCCGCTCAACAGCTCAGGTGTTGCGCTCTGCTAAGGATGGCGGGGTACCTTGCCATAACCAACGGCGCCCCTGTTCTATTTCGAGTTAGCTGGACAGCTCAGGTGACTGCACCAAGAGCGGCAAGGTAACTTGTTGCCATCGACACCCTCCGTAGGCTGCTAAGGATCCGTCCTTCTAGCGCCTGCGGCAAGGGGTGCGCATGCCGGCAAGCCTATCCAGTTAAGCGTAGGGTGCAGAACATACAAGGATGAACTAAATAGGAAGATAACATGCAATTAGTTCAAGGCATAACAGAGTTATATTACACCAAAAGTTGTCGCGATTCTAACTTAAGATAAATTGTCTTGGGTGCGAACTCACAATGCCAACAAGTAATGAAGCAGCTAATCCCGACGCTGGCCCTCCTGCCTCGCGACTCCACTGATGCAGCTGATGATGGGCTCAATGCGCTCCTTGAGCGCCTGACGGTCGATGCCCTCCGGCAAGCTATCAAGCGCCTGAGCGAAGTCAACACTGGGGTTCCAGTGCACCACCTTGGTGAGCACCTTGTTAAGGCGCCCTGGCAAAGCTTCTGGGACTCCTCGGCCAGGTAGGCCGCCCTGGCGGATTGTTGCAGCTTCAAGGCGTCGAGGACACACTCAAAGAATAGAGTCAGCTTGGCGCTGTCAGTCATGTTCACCTCATGGGAGAACCTGAAACTTGGCATGCCCATGGCAGACAGCTGCCCAGTGAGCTTCTCCGCGACATCCACGAGGCAACTGGTCCAAAGCTTTGTGCTGGCCAGAAGATCGTTGTGGGAAGTGACAGCGGTCCGCAACACCACCTGCTCGTCCATGAGCTCCTTGGTTAGGGTCAGCTCGCGAGCCTGGGACTCCGAAAGCATCTTCTCCTGGGTCTCCAGCTTCAGCCTTAGATCAGCAATGGAATCATTGGCCTTGGAGAGCAGCTTGGTTTTGTCAGATATGGTGGTATGCATCTCCACCAGGTTGTAGAGAGTCTTCTCTCTGTTGCCCTTGAGCGTAGAGAGCTTCTTGCCAAGCTTCGCCAGGTCTGCCTCTAGGTTCCCCACCTTGCTGGCCAGCTCAACCCTGGTGGCCTCTGTGGCCTCAGCACCATCGATGGGCTCCTTTAGTTGGTCAGCATGGTCGAGGACGAGAGCATCTGGTGCTTCTTTGCTCTTTTGCATCAGATCTTGAGTCTACTATGCGACGAGCTTCTCAATTTCTTTGTCCTTGGCGCGAAGCATGGCGGCAAGCGCCGCTTCGCAAGCAACCAAGTCCTCTTCCTGGGTGTCGAGCGAGATACGGTGCTGCGTCTGGTCAGACTCGTCCTTGGCAGCCTTTGCCTTCGCCTCCTCCTGAGCCTTCTTGATGTCGGCCAGGTTCAAGAGGAGCTCGCATCGACGCTCGTCCAGCTGATCCTGAGCGGCCCTCAGATCTTGTTGGGCCTCGGCAAACCAACCCTGCATCTGAGTAACGCGCTCTTGGAAGTCCGCCTCGGCCTTGTCCACGGCCGCCATCCTGGAATCCACCTTCTCCTTGCGAGCCCGATGGAGAGCTTGGAGATTGTGGAAGTTGGCACTCATGGCCTGAAGGAGTTGGTCCTCTTTAGAGCTGCCACTACTGACGCTCGGTTCGTCAACAACCTGGAGTCCGGCAGCGGTGAGGATCTCCTCATCAAAGACCTCCCCCACAGTTGGCGCTCTGGTGCTTGCCGCTCTTGGGATGCTGGCCAAAAGATCATCACCAACCTTCAAGTACTTGCTCAGGGCAGAGGCTAAGCAGGAGGAAGGTTGGTCATTGGCCATCTCCTCTTTAGCAGGGTCCTTAGCAGCCTCTCCAGTGGTAGCCTTGCCGGCCTCCTTGGTGGCAGCCTTGCCAGCCTCCCCGACAGGCTCCTTGGTGACCTCCCCAGTGGCGGCCTCGCCGGCCTCCCCGGCAGGCCCCGTGGAAGCCTCTTCAGTGGCGCCCTTGCCGGCCTCCTCAGCGGATCCCCTGGCGACCTCCTTGGTAGCGATGTTGGCGGTCTCGGCCTCAACGTCCTTGGCGGTCCCCATGATCGCGGCGTCAACGTGCGCCTAGTTTGCCAGGGGGGGATTTGAGACCAAAAAGGGGAATGAAGCAAGGCCAAAATCAAAGACCCAAGGTCGTAGTCGGCTGCTGGGATGGATGAGGAGGAAGTAGCAGCCATGGTCTTCTTTGCCGCTGCGGCCGTGGCCTTCTTTGCCACCGCGGCTTCTTTCTCTGCCGCCGCGACCGCACGCCTAGTCTGGCACATGGGTTGCGCCTGGGCCTCTTGCCGTTGTGTGCCCCTGCTGGACTAGACTCGCTCGCTGGAACCTGTCTGCCGCAGGACGCGTTTCTTCTTCGGGGCCGAGGGCTCATCTGCCTTGGATGCCTCCTTGGCCGGCTCTTCCGCCGCTTCTTCAGCAAGGGGGCCCTGCCGGCGGCGCCACTGGTTTCCCCGGCAGGCCCCATCCACTCAAGTAATCTCCTCTCCTCATCAGCCTCTTCGGCCTCGTCCACCATGGTGTTGTAGCTGCCGGCCTCCGTGGCGAGTGCTGCCTCGTCTGCCCTGGCAGCAATATATGCCACCTCTTCATCGGTGATGGGGCGGATGAGCTCTGGCTCGGCACGAATGGAGCCCTCTGACAAGTTGTCGAAGAATTGTTGCACCAACTCCGCCTTTGGCTTGTCCCAGGGTGGGTCCAGGCCATGGGCATTGAAGAGTCGCATCATAGCAATGATGTTAGTCAGGCGAGAGTTGTTGCTCAATGGGTGCACCCCCATCAGCAACCTGAATGGGTTGCTAGTCTTGCCGGTTTTTGCGGCCTTGCCGGTCCTCTTAGCATTGCCGTCCTCGTCGACCTTGAGCTAAAAGAGCCTCTGGCAGATGGATGCATGCTGCATCACTGTGAAGTTAGGCTTCAGATCAGGGCGGAGCCTCATGATATATGTTCCATTCTTGTAATCCCAGGTCGGCCTCCCCTTTTGATGCAAAGGGGCGATACGGCAGCGAATGAAGTCATCCCCAATCATCTCCAGGGTAAGGCCGGCGGTGACAAGGCGGTGAATTCTGGTGGTGGCAACCGTGAGCTTCTTGTCGTTGGGGTCGAGATCGCTCCAGTCATTGCTGCTGTCCGACGGAGTCCAGCAAACCTCGCAAAACGACTGTGGGTCCTCCTCCACAATCCAGCACCACCGGCCCCCACCGCTCTTTCTGGACTCCATCTAGATACACACCCTTGCTCGAAGCCCTTGGGATCCAAGTAATGCAGCCAGAAATGGTGTCCCCTGGCTGGATACGGGGGTGAAGTAGTGGCGAAAGAGTGCCGTGTTGGGATGAACCCCGGCAAAACCTTCGCAAAGATGGTCAAAGAAGGCCATGCACGCCACAGCATTTGGCGTGAAATCTAGAAGGCGGGAGCCAAATGTGTGCATGATGTCGTTGAAGAAGTTGGAGAAAGGGGGCAGAGGCTGCAGGAAAAAAATCAATGAAGAAAGGATAAGTTTTCGGACTAGGCTTGGCAAAGGGAGCAGGGATGACCACCATGGCGGGATGCCCCACCGTCTCCCTCCCCCATAGGTATTGGAACTGGTCCCTGAGGGTGAGCGTGTTGATCGATGAAACAAAGAGGGCGTGTTTCTTACGCAATCTCACCAGCTCGCTCTCTGACACCTCTCTCCCCTCGGCGGCCTTGGTTGCACCCATGCCCTTGCTTGCCTTGGGCGCCATGACGGCTGAGAAGAGGCAAGAGATCTGAAAGCAATGGAGGCGCGGCGGTGGTGAGGAGGAGCAAGAACTCTGGTTTTGGCCCAAGCAAGAAGAAGGGGAACGGTGATTCCAAGATTGGGAGGAGTAGAGAGGGTAAATGAGCAGTGCCCCTACGGATTTCCCTTTTTTATGGGGAAGGCGCAGGCCACCTCTTTACCATTTACTGCGGGTGACGCATGCGTGCCATGCCCATCCCACGCACGACCCCCACCTCACGCACTCGACGCGGATCGTGGGGAGGCGCAACTGGCAAGGAGATCGTGGAAGACTAAGCTTCTGCCATGCGTGCGCGCACACTGCTTTTGTCCTGGCCCAACTACGCCTTGCGCTCATGTATGGCCCAGGCCTGGGGGCTCCTATCGGTGTACAAAAGTATGGGTACTTCTGTACCCCTTACTGGTGCACGGGCAGTCGTAGCCACACCAGCGGTAGGGCTTGGCAAGGCAGAGGAAGATAAAACACAAAGACTACCAAGACAGATACTCGAAGCACAAGGAGCAGAGGGCGAGCTAGACCACCCCGGGCAACACCCTTGCCGAGGCGACCTGCACAACACCAGCAAGCCCATCACCCTTGGGGCTGAGAGCTCTGACACCATCGACAACATTAAAACCAAGATCTGAGAACGCATGCTTGGTAGCATGCAGATCCTCATAAAGATTGGCAGCCCACGGGCCCACATGGGACCAGAAGATGAAGACCCGCAGCAAGACCCTTGCCGGGGACGACACCAAGGCGGATCACTGGGCCGCGGCCAGACCCATGCCCGGCAAGGGTTCGCCACCTCACCACCACTCCAGTGTGATAACCAGCGTGCCAACTAAGCAGGCGCCTGTGTGGCGGCATGCAGATCTTCGTGGAGGCCCTACCATCGCGACAACACAGCAGCTAGTCAGCCAGCATGGCACTGCATGCCTCGTTAGCTGTCGAAGCAAGGAAGGGCGGCGACGGACAAGATGGCTTCTGTTGCCGTCCCCAATAAAGGAAGAAGGCACGTAGGCAGCGCATTAAATGCATTTGTCCTGCGGTGCTGAGCGATAAGCTCATACACTGTAGCTTGCCACCTCCTGTGTGCCACTATGGCAACCCCTTTATGTATAAAAGAAGGCCCAAGGCATATAGAGAGAGGATTCAGACTTTTTGGACCGTGCTCGCATGGTAGCTAGTTCAAAATCTCAAGAACACATCTATCCAGACAAGCAGGACTAGGGTATTACGCATCCTTGCGACCCGAACCTGGGTAAAATCCCCTGTGTGCTAACAGCTCGACCTGCTCTTCGTGCAGCTAATCCCCCGCCGAACATAGAAGGGATCCTTGTGACCCCATAGGTGTTCGTTTTCCCCGACAAGCTATGATGCTGCGGAGCTGGGATTTCTCTTCAGAGAAGCAACAAGCCTGTGCCATGACTCTTTTGTTTTCTCTGAATTCGTGTTTTGTCCCCGGAACTGTAACCATGTGGCGCATGCTTTGGCCCAGTTTTCTATGGGAGCTGCTGACCCCTCCATGTGTGGGCGAATGTTGCCCTAGATTTTGTTTCTGTCTTGGTGAATGTTGATATGGCTTCCCAAGTTTAAGTGGAATATAATTTGTTCCCTCTCAAAAAAAATCCAGCACGCCCCAGGCCAAGGCCATGGCTGCCTGGGGCCTAGAACCGCCTTTGAGTACAAGGGCAACAACATGTAACTCAAGCTTACAAACTGTACAAAAAACCCAAGGATTAGTTGCTCGTCAAATTTAGACAAAACCCAGATTGAACATGGCAATAACATCTAACCCAACCACTCTTTTTCGCAGTCACAAACAAATGGATCGGTCTGATCCATAAAATCAACATCCTGTGCAAAACAATCTATTGGACGATGACTACAAGTTGTTGTAAATAGAAGCCGAGCATGTTCAGAAGCCCATTTGTCCACCTGAAACTTCTTTTTTTGTAGTTCAACATGTCCGTCCGTGAGAAATCTCTTGTTGAAAAACTTAAGCCTCATGGACAATAGTAACCTCGCATTCAACGGGAAGAATGTGACAAAGCTTCTGTTTGCCTGGTTGGATGCATATCTTTCCATCATTATTGTCCTCAAACGAATGTCATGAGAACTGAGAAAATCCTGGTGCTTATTACGCCACCGATTGGTTATATGTTTTTCTCCATGTGTTAGTACCTAAGTAGACATGAAGATTGAAAACAGTTAAGGTCTAAAAAAACAGCATGTCGAAAGAGAGACAGCTGGACGGTTAATTCTAGTACAATATATACGGGCTTTCAATGTGCATGAAATCATCACCTCTACATATAAATTCTCTAGACATCAAAAGCATCGCAGCAAGCTAATAATTATGTTCAGATCATAACTAAACATTCCAATGTATAAGATCTTGACAGAATCCAGTAGCATTGATAGGCTATCCATGGACGAACTCTTCGTTCAGCATATAACATAATATTAGTACCCAAAGTGTACTCCAAGATGATATAAAACTTATGCGCGGAAATGAAAATGAATCTTATGATTACAAATGTGTAGATGATAATATACAGTACCTGAAAAGTGAGGAGCCAAACACCAACTTGTCGTGATCAATAAATGGATCACGAATTACACCCGAGGTCTCTAGTTTGGGTGCAGAGATGATAGTTATTTGTGAAGGTTTATAACAATTATCAAGGAGCAACCTTTGAAGTGAAGGGGCATCTTGGATGATGAGCTGATGCCCTTTAAAACAAATTCCAATGCTTTTAAGGTGAGGCGACTTTATTTGGAGACAACTGATAGGGATTTCTATTCCCAAAACAATCAGCAAGCGCTCCAGGGCAGGGCAACTGGAGTGGATGATGATGTGCAGTGAGGCCTCCAACAGATAAACCACCACAAGCCAAAGTTTTTTTACCAGTGGGTGTTGAAGCATTTATACCAGATCGTCTGGTAGATGGCACCGGGCGAAGGTGGCGGTGTGGAGAGAGGAGGAAAACCACAAGATGGACAACGGAGGTGTGGGCGCAAATTCTTGGTGTTTGGTTCATGGTATGAAACTTTTGTGGTAATGGTAGAACTCAAACTGCTGGATTTTTTTGAATTAAGGGGATGTCAGCCAAGCGTCCACTGTGTAGGGTATGGACAGTAGGTAGCGTGTCGGGATGCAGAGGCGTTGAACGGGGCCCTGCTGGTGAGAGGAGACGATGGCTCTGACAAGATCAAATTCGGGAAGCACAGATATCTGACGACAGTCGAGATTGAGGGGCGCGGTTCGCCATAGAGGGCGCCACCGAGTTGAGATGACTTGTGTGCGGCAGCAATCCTTGGTGGGGAGAAGCAAGATGATCTCCCCAAGGATGTTGTCCGGGAGATTGCTAATGTTGTCAACCGAAGATTCCATGGGTTCCTCAGATCCTGGTGGGGGGGGCTTGCCGCTTCTCCTCGCGTTGTCGGGTGCGGGATCTACAACCGGCATCGCTGCTGGCGGAAGCCTCATCTTCTTGGTGCTGGGGCCGGGCGTCGCACTCGAGCTCACGGGTTTGAGCAGAATAGCCAGAGACGAGCCTAGTGGTAGTGCGAGTGGGGAAGAAGGAGGGTTGGGGTTTTCTGTAGGAGTGGAAGAAGAGGAGCATGTGTTTTCTGTACGAGTGAGGAAGAAGGTGAGCAGTGGTTTTTTGTATGAGTGAGGAAGATAGGGTGTGGGGGGAATTGGGGTGACGTAAGCGGGAGAGTCCAGCGAGCTGCAGTATAAGTAGAAGCGAGGAGGAAGGAGGGTTTTTCTAGGATCGCCCCCTCTTTAAGAAATATGGGCTTTTCCTCGCAAAAAAATAAATGGCCTTTAAGATGGATAGGCTTTTGTATCGGCCTAGTCAGCTTTTCGTGTTTCGTACTGGAGGCCCTTAACACTAGAGGCAGCCCATTAGAGACACTCTCCAGCTTATTGCCCATTCGAAAGAAAAAAAGAGATGACTCTATCTTAATTATGGCTCCTCATCTGTAACATTTTTCAACTTAAAAAAAGTTATTGCTCCTTTTCGGCCCGGCTTGGCATCCACCAAATTAGAGGATGGTGTACTGCATGCAGACACTCACACTGGTCATAGCGCGGCAAAATGAGGGGTCAAATAACATGCACACAATATACATAGATTGTAAAGGTTGACACGCTAACATTCAAACTGAGCTTGACAAGATACGGTATGCATACTAGCTAACATTCACAAGCACTTAAGTTCAGCATGTTTACGCATCTAAATGATTCACAAGACTATAACCAAGACAAAGTTGTGAGAAGGTGTAGAAATAAAGAAAAAAATGATTGATGCTTCTCTGAGCAAAGGGCCTCCCTACGCACACATTGATTTCCTAGGCATACTTCTTTCTGCTCAATGTTGCGTGCACTTTGAGCATGTTGGCTCATCTTGCAATTTACGCTAACACATTGCAGCAAACAGAGGAGGCAATAGAGTTCACTCAACATAGGCCATTTTGTGCAGTTCCACTGAAATCATCTTCATTGTCCTGAATATGAAAAGATAGGAAAGCGTTGTACTTAAACGGTGTCGTAAAACAGTAGCACATATCAATAGCTCGGCATGACAAAACACAATCATCTGGACAAGGGGGATATTGACCTGCGTGAGGAAGACTATGCATAACTTTATAGGTGGTTAGTTGATTTCCACCTTGGGATCTCCTATGATGGCACAGAGGAAATTCTATCCAATCGATGAGCGCAATTCCTTCCATGTGGCTGTAGAAAATTTCTCCGACTAACCCCAATATCTTTTTTGTGCAATTCCACCAAAATAATGCACCGCTGTTTGCACGATCCCTACTCGCCGGCCAGGTCATCAATGACTCGGACCCTTTTATCTTGCGTTGACGGCACGGCTGCAGTGCTTGTTTGCTCCTCCACACATGACAGGCTCATTCCACACTACAAACATAGGTTAGCGTACGAATAACCTTATTTCATCTTGCGTTAGTCATTCAACTCCCTCCGTTTCTTTTTAGTCTGCATAAGATTTGGTCAAATTCAAGCTTTGTAAAGTTTGACTAACTTTGTAGAAACAAATATCAACATCTACAATACTAAAGTTATATGTTATGAAAATTAATTTCATCATACATCTAAGAGTATTGATTCCATAGTGTGAATGTTGGTATATTTTCCTACACTTTGACCAAATCTTATATGCATACTAAAAGAAATAGAGGGAGTACCAAGTTACGAATGTAGAAATACCTAGAGCACCGTGAGGTCAGCTGACATCAGGTTCCACTAAAATCAACATATGTGGCGGCTTCTTTCTTTGCCTGCATGGCACGGCTACGCGCACGTCGACGGCGGATGGCACAGTCATAGGCACTGAAGGCGTTGTACGACACGGTGGCATCGAGGGCAGCGACAATGCTCGTGCCACCGTGCTCACCGACAGGCCGGCATGGAGCAAGTTGGCACTCTTCCTCGAGTTGTATTGGAGCGACCAGCTGCGGAACCACGCACTGGCTTAGTGCGGCAACTGCCTCCGATGTGCTAGGCGAGGTAGGTGGAGCAGCGAGCTGCCTCGCTCATAACTGCCGGGCTCGACGGGCCACCCAGACGGCTATTATGTCGGATAACTACTCTTCCTGCTCGTCGGATGCCGCCGAAAGAGTGGAGAAAATGGTGGAAGGAGGAGCTTGACCGGCGTCCTGCTCCTGAACGGATGGTGTGGACGAAGTGGGTTTCTCGCATTCTACGCGGGTTTCTTTATCTCTCTCTTATAAAAACAGAGTTGGTGATGATGGTGTGCCTGCCATCCTGCAATATAGGTCGTTCGATTTATATCTGACGTATAGGAAGGAAACAATGGCAATTTTGCAAAAAGATACCCACACCCACTCAACATTTGCAAATAAGGTATTCCCTCATTCATCCTTTTCTCCCACAAGATAAACTACTCATACAAATGCATCTTGATGTTTCGCGCAACGCATGGGCATCTTGATAGTAAATGTAGGTTTTTGAATGTGGTGAGGAGGCATGTACAACTGGGAGTGCAGTGGGTGGCACCCTCGGACGGCACGCCGCTTCAAATGGCGGACACGGTGAGAGGTCTCGCCCACCCTTACCCCCTTGACCATGGACCTTGACCGTGTACGTCCATCTTTGAGTACAACATTATCCTTGATGGTGTACGTCACCTTGTGTCCAGATCTGAGATGCCACGTGTACCAGATGAATGACTCCAAGTTTGACCATCGTGATGCTAGGTGTGAGCCGAGGAACACTGTTGGAGAGAACCCCCCCCCCCTCATAATTTTCCTACATTGGTCGTTTGATTCATAGGATAGAATGCTATAGGATTTTTTTCCTATGTAATCATGGTTTAATTGGCAATCTAGCATCCACTCCAAAAAAAATCACTTCCTTTGTTCCTACGAAGAGAATACTTGCTCTAAATGATGTGCCGCTGCAAGAGCCGCCTATATTAATTAACCATGCTCTAAAAAGGTGGACCAGCTTTGGCTATAGTAGTATACTTACTGTACTAGGTTAGTAGGTGACCTTGCACTTGGCTCTTCACCTCTTCCGGAAGTTGAACAATAATGATGGTACTACAGTAGTACTTCTGGCAATCTGACACCAAATGAACTGTTGCACGTCCATCACTTGTAAGCAAAAGTTTCTCCTCGTGTTGCGAGCCACCACGCACGCATTGGCGAGGGAGAAGGCGTAGTAAGCAAGCTTCTCGTCGAGTTGACGGGACACATCAAAGTTATTTAGTACTCTCTTCAAAAAGGGCGACCATGTCCATGGCTACCCTCCCGAGCTCCGTCATTGAGTACGTGCACTATTCACGTGCCATCGAGGAGAAAAAATATTGTGTAGTACTAGGTGCCATCAAAGTGCATGACTCACTTACGCACTACTTATCTCCATTTTCTTGCATGACACATCCACCTTGATGCTAGATGTCCCGCTTGTCGGCAAAAGGATGAACAAAGCTCACGTCTTAAACAAAAGAGTGGAAGAACATAGATTCCCGACGACCAAGAAGGAGCAACAAACCTCGCGGTGGAGCGTCTGCACTTATATATTTTATATTATTCAACGATATAAAATCAACCAAATCTCTCCACATTCCTATACCATTCTATAGTATGAGAATAACTTTGAATGTAAGCCATTGATTCACTCTATCCAATGGTCATAGTTTGAAAATCAAAACAAAACCAAGCATTGGATCAACTCTTTTAGCACTCAGATTGTTGCTACCTGCCGACCTAGCCCACCTGTACATCCGCTCACGTGTGATGACCACAGGAGCTATCCAATCAGATTATATGTTAAAAAAATCGAGCAAACACGACCGATTATACTGTGAGTAGGTGACCATGCACTTGGCTCTTTGCCTCTTCCGGAATATGAACAATATGATGATGGTACTATGGTATATATGTACTTATGGCAATCTGACACCTTATGACTACTACACGTCCATCGCTTGTACTATAAAGCCCACTATAATTGTAAGCAGAAGCTTCTCCTCGTGCTGCGAGCAACCGCGCGCGCATGGGTGAGGGAGAGGGCGTAGCAAGCAAGCTTCTTGTCATTCTGCAAGTTGACAGGACACATCAAAGTTACTTATTTAGTCCATGGCTACCACCCCGTGCTCCGTCTACATACACGATTCACGTGCCATCGAGGAGAAAAATTATTGCGTAGTACGTGCCATGGAAGTGCACGACTCACTTACGCACTGCTTATCTCCATTTTCTTGCATGACACGTGCACCTTGATCCCGCGTGTTGGCAAAAGGATGAACAAAGCTCACATAAAAAAAGAGTGGAAGAACATAGATTCCCCGATGACCTAGAAGGAGCAAGGAACCTCGCGGTGGAGCATTTGCACTCATAATATTTTATATTATTCAGCAATATAAAATCAACCAAATCTCTCAGCTAGCTAGTTCGTGCGTTTTCCCCTATTTTTGCCGCCTGCCCACCTATAGAATCGCCTCACGACGGCCAATTCCTCTCCAAATACCTAGGGATGCGGTTGAACCGAACAAGTCTAACTTGTTTTTAGTGGGTACATTGACGTGGCATCGAAAGGGCGTGATAGCTGACTTTGGCAAAATAATTGACTACCACGTTGGCATACATGAGCATGGGGCCCACTTGTCAGCGTGCTGGACGGAGGAAGGAACGCAAGACAAAATGGAGTGCGGCGGAAGGGTGCGAATCGATTGGCTCATGTGTGATGACCATTGGAGCAATCCACTCAGATTGTATTACGTTAAAAATCCTTGCAAACACGGCCGGTTATACAGTGAGTAGGTGACTGTGCGGTTGGCTCTTCGCCTCTTCCGGAAGTCGAACAATGATGATGGTACTACAATATACTCCTACTTCTGGCAATCTAACACCGAATGAACTGTTGCACGTCCACCGCCTGTATTAAGTACACTATCGTAAAGCAAAAGATTGTCCTCGTCCTGCGAGCCACCACGCGTGTGTGAGCAAGGGAGAGGTCGTACTAGTAGTAAGCAAAGATTCTCCTTGTTTATTTCAAGAAAAAGCTTCTCCTCATTTGCGAGTTGACGGGACACATTAAAAGTAGTGTATTAGTCTCCAAAAAGGGCTGACCATGTCCATGGCTACCATCCCATGCTCCGTCATTTAGTGCGTGCATGATTCATGTTCCATTGATAACTTAATTTAAAAAAACGTGCCATCGCGTCATGATCGAACTTTGATTCATCCACGCGTGGTTCTCATGAACAACTACTACACTCGCCAAATTATCTGGTGAGTTGCCTCTTCGTACAGAAATGAGCTCATCGTGTACCCACGCGTGAGTATTAGGGAAAGAGGCAAAGAGTACCTGCGTCGGTGTCTACACCTATTCTCTTCGTGCTCGTATTCCTTTTAAACATGGCATCCCATTGTAGTTACATCATACATGGCCAACCCACGCTATCACCATATTTCTTGGCCTCTGTGCGACACCTAGCTCTAGTAATCCACCAGCCCGTATCGCTTCTCACTCCTCGTCTCTTTCAAAGTGCGGCGGGCTGGCGATTTTTGTCGTCTATTGAGGTCGGTTAACTCATCACATCTTAGCGACATGCCAAGAGCATTCTAAAAAAATACTATACTCCATTGTTATGCCAAGAAGAGGAAGCGCTTTGGCCAACGGACCAAATGAGACATGCTTGTCGTGCCGTGAGTGGGTCCAGTTTCTCGTTTTGAACTTGTTTCGTGTAGTAGTAACACTTGGTTTTGACTATTGATATAAGATTTTATATAGGACCTAATCTATTATTCAAGGTTACCTTTGACTATTGATAAGATTTTATGTAATTTCCAAATTATATCATTCAAAGATCCTTTCACGTTTTGTTTCAAAAAAAAGATCCTTTCACGTATGAATGTGACGGTATGCTTTGAGAAACTTGCATGTCCTAAACTGCTCTTGTCTGGATACTCTAACTTAGCTAGAGGTTAGACTAACTCATGACTAATCCTGAACTAACTCTAGCCAACGAGGTGTTTGGATGACAGGTTAGATTGACAATAAATGCACTTGATGGAGAGAAAAGTGATTTTCAGTAGGCCCCACGAGAACTAGCTCCAATTAGCACCACTTGGCTAGTGGGATAGAGATCCAATTAGCACCTCTTGGGTGGGATATTATTTTTTGGTGGGTTTGGTGCAACTTGCTCCAATTTCTCTACTCTTATAAAAAACAGAGTTGGTGATGATGGTGTGCCTGCCATTCTGCAATATAGGTCGTCCAATTTATATCTGACAGATAAGAAGGAAACAATGGCAATTTTGCAAAAAGATACCCACACCCCTCTCCACATTTGCAAATAAGGACTTCCCTCGTTCATCCTTTTCTCCCACAAGATAAACTACTCATACAAATGCATCTTGGTGTTCCATGCAACGCATGGGCATCTTGCTAGTAACCCTCATGTTTGGATACTTTAGGGCTATTTGACCCCAACTAGCTCAAACTAACTCTAACCCATGGATCCAAACAGGGCCAAAGTTAGTCTCAGAAAACGCATTAAGCCCTATATACATGGACAGACGGAGTACATGATACTAGCAAACGCTCACCATTAGTAGTAGTTCATTGGTTGGTTTCGATTTTTGATTCAGTTGTTGTGCTGCTACCGTCCAATATTCGCATGTGGTTTTTTCTAGAATAAAAAAAGAGGTAGTACTTACTGTGGGAAAGGTGAAGTAATGGTTGCTTCGCCCGAGCAACTTGTTACTCTAGGAATATTGGAGTAGCAGCGGATTCAACGAAGAGAGAAATGATGGTTGCTTCGTTCGAGCAACTTACTATGGTGAAGGTGGGGCTCTGTGATTTGACTGCTCACTAGTCATTATTATTGTGGCACAACGACCGGGGTGAATCTTCCTTGCAGTTGTGCACTCAATATTGTTGCATGGCAGGTGGAGCCGGATGAAGGATGTCCCACATGTCGGCGAAACAAAGTTGAATTGCTTCTGGTATTGCTATCAATCCTTCAGGATTTGTTTATATGTATGCATAATTTTCCAGCATGAGGTTGGTCATAGTGGGGAGTAACTTAGACTAGTAACATGAATATGTTACTACCTTCATACTGGGTAGTAAACATATGGATGGTAACATGTAAGTCTTCATTAATTGAGATATAGACTCATTTTACCTCGATGTGTGTTATGTTACAATAACATATTATGTTACCACAAGCATCTCTTTCCTCATTAACTCCATGCCACATAAGCAATTTTTTCTTGGGTTATGTTACTACTTAAGTTACTCCCACTATGGCTAGCCTAATGAAATTGTACTGTGATGCTATGAAGGTTTCAACTTAGGATTCATGTGTCCTCTTGCCTCAAGATTGTCTCGTTACAACATTCCATCATCAAATACAAATGAAACAACCATGGTTGCTAATGCATCTCAATGGTTCGTAGATCAGAGCCAATATTCACATCACAACTGAAGACAAAGTTGTGAGAAGGTGTACAAATAAATAAAAATATATAATTGATCGATGTTGTTCGTAGGCATGGCTCCTTTTCCTGGGCACAATGTTCATTGGTTGGCAGCTAGTTTCACCCAGCTCTGTAGCCAAAAAATAGGTGTATGGAGCAACATCACAATTCGATCATTTTGTGCAGCTCCACTAAAATCGAGTTGATCATCCCTATTTGCAAAGATATTCAGTCAGTGTGATTACAATAATAGTGGAACCAGATGATGAAACATAACACACACAAATAGAAGTCGATCACCTCTGCGATCTCTCTTTAGGACTAACTACTTGTTGGAGAAGATTAGGCACGGACTTGGATGAGGAGGATATCAAAACCAATCTCCCTTTCTGCAGTCCCACAGAAATGTAAAAACATTGCCCGTGTGACATTTCGGCGGAACTGCATAAAACACTCTTAAGAAAAAAGTGATTTGTGCAATTCACCAAAAGGTCGCAATAGCAACGAGGTGAAATGGATAGACCTGTTTGCAAAAGGAGGTAGAAAGGAAACAATTACTGCCCAATAACACGAGTTGAAGACACATACGCTGACAAAAAAGAAGAATATTCCATGTAATAAGGGAAAGATAGCAGCATGGTGGTTTATCAAAAACGGTTTGAGGACGAGATTGCAAGATGGAAAGTATGCCGACCGAGATACGTTTTAAGCAAACAACTAAAGAAGATCCACATGCAGGATTTTCCACATGCAGCAACATGGGAAGACGGGCAGTGGAGCAAGGGCGGAGGAAGCTGTACCTGAGGGTCGTTGGGATGTAACTAGGAGGGTGCAGCAGCCGGAATCTGCCCATACTGCAGCAACGAGAAAGTGGCGAAGGCCCTACCACGCTAGAGCTTAGTCAGAGAGAACGATGGGTATGGCAGATCGGGACGTGCTTCCTCAACACCGTCGAACAGAGAAACAATGCACATCCTCCCTTTCCACCGGCGTACGGGATACGGCTGGATCAGTGACCAATGGTGAGAGAGAGAGAGAGAGGCCACTGCCGCCTTGTGTGAGATAGTGTGACGAGAGACAAACCCTGGCAGGCAGGATCCATTGTATATAGTGGAGCGGATTTTTCTTTTTTCTCGATGACAATCGTTTTATATTCTATACGTGCCATTGAGGAATATAACTTTATTTAATACTAACGCGTCAATTCAAACATTGTTCCATCTACGCATGGTATAGGACCCTCCTTTGAGTAAACAACCGCTACACGCGTCAAATTATCACGTTGGCTGACTTTTCGTACAGAAATGAACTCCACCGTGTACCCGAGCGGGTGTGGCCGGGAACGAGACATGAGTATGTGCATCGTGCGTGCACATCTTCTTTAGTTGCAGGTACGTACGTGGGTGGGTGTGAAAGAGATGGTTTGTGCGAAACAGAGGCAATGTGTCGATGATATCTCAATCAAAAAATGTAACATATGCAATGTGTGTGAAATAGAGTCATGGATATATCATATATAGAGGGAGTGGTCCACGAGAAGATAGTGGAGGGATCATCGGTGTGAGATATCAATAGAATCGATAACAGGGATGAAGTGTGTGGGTGTACGATCGATAAAGAGTTCCATCGAATTTATGTTTGCCCACGTCAAAGATACAGGGCGGCTGGCCTACTAGAATGTGAGAGGGTAGATTTGCAGTTTTTCTCTGTGGCATGGATACCTACCTACAACATTCGACTATCGGTGTGGGGGTGGGGGAGGGGTCTGAGACCTAACTATAGAGAGGTAGATCGACTAGTATATGTGTGGAGAAGGAGAGAGACCTAGCTATGTATTGAGGAAGATCGATCGGCATCCATGCATATGTGTAGCAGAGGAATAAGGTTGGGAGAAAGACAAAGGTAGAGTGTCGGAGGGTTGGTGGTGGAGTTGCTTCTCATAAATGGTGGGAGAGGCCTGCTAGACAAACAAAGGGTACGAGTGAAATATCAATAAGAGAGGGGATGTCTATCTGTCTATGCACGTGCGTGTGAGAGACGGTTCGGGAGGTATGCAAGGATGATGAGGGGGCGATATGGTTGTGGTAAGCGGGTGTAACTATAGAGGAAGATCAATCATCGTGTGTTCGAGAAAGGGAGAGACATAACTAGTGAGGTAATTCGATCGGTGCGTGGGGAAAAAGAATTATAGTCGACCTAGCTAGCTATATGTAGGGAGATCGGTACGTATACATGCATGCACGTGTTAGAAGAAAATAAGGTCCGGAGAGACGGACATGTGGAGAGGGGTGCGGCTAGCAGGTAGTGCGAGAGGCCTACTATGTCATGGGGGAAAGAGTGTGTGAGTATGAGATCGATGAAAAGAGGGGCAGGAGTGTCCACCTGCGTGGAACCGTATTGGACATAGGGGGCATGGACGGTGAGATGAAAAGAGGGGAAGTGTGTGTTTGTGGTAGGCACACTTGGCTACAGAGGTATATCGACCGGTGTGTGCCGGAAAGAAGGAGCCAGACAGCCTACACACACCATGGGTGAACGACCTAAAGAGAAACAAATGTGCACGATGGAGGGGATGTTGTGGGAGGGTGAGAGGGGCATGGGCGTGTGCACCTGCGTGGAACCGTATTGGACATGGGGGGCATGGACGGTGAGAAGAAAAGAAGGGAAGTGTGTGTTTGTGGTAGGCACACTTGGCTACAGAGGTATATCGACCGGTGTGTGCCGGAAAGAAGGAGCCAGGCGGCCTACACACACCGTGGGTGAACGACCTAAAGAGAAACGAATGTGTGTGATGGAGGGAACGCTGTGGGAGGGTGAGAGGGGGAGGGTGTGTGCATATGCATGATAGAAAGTTAGCGCTAGCTAGCTACAAAGAGAAGAGGGTCGTGAAGGTGTAAAAGATGAACAGAGAGCATAATTCATTATAAAAAAGTGGATTTGGATATATGAAGAAGATATCATAGTGTTTTAAACCGATGCATGCATGAATGAATATATATAATGGTGATACACATGGTGTGGTTATTAACATGTTATACTACATATAATATATAGAACATTGATTATAATTTGGGATAATGTGTGGCTTTTGCAACTCTGGGCTAAATACTTGTCATAATGTAGGGGGCGGGGCACTATACCCTGTGTGATAAACATGGTGTACGTATGGAACATGGTTTAGATCATGAGTATTTAGTTAGTACATCAAATGTACTATTATTTGGAATCAATATTAAGTGTGTTCAAAAATTTGTATTCGAGTTCATATCTGTCTCTATAGTAATCATGTGGTGTGTTATTAAGATAATACACAAATGATGGTTTCAGTTGGAAACAATCATGATTGTAGATTCTTATTCAAATAGAGAAACAAATTCAAATTTAGTTCGAATTGCAGCGGTAGTATAGACATTTGGAATGCACTAAAATGTTGGTATGAGTAGGTTACATGCATTATACACACAGCGAAAAAATTTAATTGGACATAACGTGGATTCATACGTAGCTTTGAATAGCATTTGTACAGTAAAATGGGACAAGACTCTCTCTTTGTGTTGTGTGAATAACTTTATTTTTTTCGTTTTCTTCGTTGACGGAAGTGTGAGTTGATTTGGTACGTACAATATTACACATTAGGCTTGTCCCTAAAATTCAACCCACACCTTGTTATATCCCGAAAATTCAGATATCGCGTTCCCCAAAACTCGCGCCTTCACAACCCGAGCCTTGGTATCCCTAAATTACAACACGCGCGAAAAATCCCTCCAGCTGCCAAATCCCGACACGCAAAATCCCCCTTCTAACCCAGAGCCAAAAGGGCCGCCAGTTCAAATCGGTGGGGGTACTTTTGTAATACACCCTACATTTTGGACAAGCGCGTCCCTAAGTCATGGTTCCCCGCTCACATCGCCTCCTTTTCTCCATTTGAAATCCCGGGCCGCCATAACCTCTCTGCTCCAGCCATGAAACCCCACCCTCCTCTGTCCGCCACCTCACCGCTGCCCATCCGGAGCCTCTTCCCCGATGATGTCGTCCACCGCCACAGCTCAACGTCCTTCATCCACCTCCCCGGATGAGGATCCGTCGTCCCACAGGTTCAGCCAACCCGTCCTCCACATCCAAGGAGTTGCTCCGATGATCGCCTCGTCTATCGCGGCTGCCCCATCCCCACAGCGCCGCCTTAACCTACTCCACCAGAACCGCAGCATCCTCACCGACTCCTCGGACGAAGCCGAGGCCTACTCGGCACCACCAAAGAGGTTGTACACTCATCGCATCACACCTTCTCCTTAACTTGACCTCCCGGCGTCGACTGCTCCATCCCGCACCCCCATGGTGCGGCTACCTCGAAGCTGGTGCCGCAGGCGACATCTCCATGGTGGCTCTCCCCCAGTGAGAGGCCCCTTCGGCGGCGGTGTCCATACCAGCCGGATCTGTTGCTGCACTCTGGCTCTCGCTAACTCGCTCGCGTTGCTACTACTCCGGCCCTCGCTCGCTCGCTTGCGTTGTTGCTCTGCTCTCCCCCTCACTCGTGCTGCTGCTCTGCTCTTGCTCGCGTTCGCGCTGCTGATGCTGGTACATGGGGTGTTGCAACTACACAAGTTGCTGCTCTGCCTCTAGTTCACGCTGCTCCTCTAGGTGTTGCTGCTCTGGCTGTTGTCTGCTATTGTGTTCCCCGTCGATCGCCTGTTGATTTAGATCACTGTTTCTCTACTACTAGTGCTCGAGCGGACTAAACTACATTGAAGTGCCTCTCTTCTACCAGTGCATTTAGTTTCAACAGTAACATTCAGATTCCAAAGTAAATTTTAGTTTTGACAAATAAGTCCAGAGTCAACAGTTTTTACTTCATCTATTGTAGTAAGGTGTTTTTGGGTGATGTAAAATTTACATCTATCACTTTTTGGTAGTGTATTTTACATCATCTATTGGAGATGCTATTAGAATCCCACTTGAGATTAATGATGTCTGTCTTGTACTGCTTCAGCCTTGACATCTTACAGCTCGCCGCAGTTGCTCCAATGACGGAACCATCCATCACAACAGAGTAGTGCCCTAGACGCCGTCTACAGATTCCTCAGATCTTCCTCCACACGTCCGATAGACACCTCTGCCTCAACTTCTTCGGTGACCAACCCAATGATGCCGAGGTCGACACGGCTACGGCAAAGAGGTTGTGCACTTTTCGCATCACTTATTACTCTACATTCATGTCCATCCATTAGGGATATTTTGGTTCAAAGGAAAAACTGAAGGAAAAACATAGCAATAGGAAATTTTCCTATGGCACTCTTATATTCAATTATTCATGCATTTTGTTGAAAGGAATGGAGCAAAGCATCCACCTGGACCTACTCTTCAGAATCCTATGCATCAAAACAAGACCAAGTGCATTAGTGATAGAATAACATTCTAACTATACACGCTTTCATATGGTTTCACTTTTAATTTGGCCCTTTGCATTCCTCTGCTCTTCCAATTCCTGTGAACCAAACACCCAAGTTGACAAAAATCATGTGTTTACAAATGCTCTATTTCCCACCTGCATTCATATCCTATTCTGGTGTTTTTCCTATCCCTGCGTTTTTAGAATCCTGCAAGCCAAAGGAGCCCTTACAAAATTATTTCAATTACACGTAGGTGTCGAAGAAAACTTTGTGTGGTTCGTCATGCTCCTGCCACGACGTCATCCACCTCACCTGAGCTGCTCCATCAACAGAAGCATCCACCAAACCAGACATCACGACTCCTGACCGTCTTTCGCCGCCTCAGATCTCCTTTCCTGCTGCCGGCACCCACCACAACGGCATCACCATCATCGACTCAGCAGATGAACCTGAGGAGTACATGGGTCCACAAGAGAGGTCGCACTCTTTTGTTTCTGCTTATATTATGCATTGCTTAATATTACCTACTACTTTATCGTCCTGTTCACCTCTTAGACTCCAAGTCAGGTCCAAATTAATGTTCAAAATTGAGTTTTAAAATTAGTTGTGGGGCACATACCGAGGCAGCAATGAATAGTATCTTTGTCTATTATCTGGCACATATCGAGGCAGCAATGAATAGTATATCTGCCTATGTTGTTCTTCTTGGGTGGGAAAGAAATAGTAAAGCAATCATCATCTGTCTTTTTATTGAATTAAAGCTATCATCAGCCTGCTATCATTATTTTTGGATCCATGCACTGGTTGTTACCATCACTCTAGATTTCTGCATGCTCTCCTTACATAATATCATTATATTTTTTTCGTATGCATGTCAGATATTTTACACAGTCATGCTGAACATGTAGAGAAAAAGAGAAGAGTTTTGCACGGTAATACAATGTCATGCAGACATCGCTCCATGGTGGGTTCAATGGCAAACCCTCCCCCCTGATACGTCTCCAATGTATCTATAATTTTTTATTATTCCATGCTAATATTATCCATCTTGGATGTTTTATATGCATTTATATTTTATTTTATATGATTTTTGGAACTAACCTATTAACCTAGATCCCACTGCCAGTTTCTGTTTTTCCTTGTTTTTTCAGTTTTTACAGAAAAGGAATACCAAACGGAGTCCAATTGACCTGCCAATTTATGGAGATTTTTTATGGACCAGAAGAAGCCCAAAAGCAAAAGAGTTGGGCTAGAAGAGTCCCGAGTCATCCACGAGGGTGGGGGCGCGCCCTACCCCCCAGGAAGCATGCCCCTACCTCGTGGTTGACTCGGCGACCCCCCCTGATGTGAAACTGATGCCAAAAATTCCTATAATACAGAAACTGCTGAAAAGAAACCTAGATCGGGAGTTCCGCTGTCGCAAGCCTCTATAGCCACGAAAAATCAATCAGGACCCTGTTCTAGCAACCTGCCGGAGGGCGGATCCATCACCGGTAGCCATCTTCATCATCCCGGCGCTCTCCATGACGAGGAGGGAGTAGTTCACCCTCGGGGCTGAGGGTATGTACTAGTAGCTATGTGTTTGATCTCTCTCTCTCTCTCTCTCTCTCTCTCTCTCTCTCTCTCTCTCTCTCTCTCTCTTGTTCTTGATATGGCACAATCTTGATGTACTGTAAGCTTTGCTATTATAGTTGGATCTTATGATGTTTATCCCCCTCTACCTTCTTGTAATGGATTGAGTTTTCCCTTTGAAGTTATCTTATCGGGTTGAGTATTTAAGGATTTGAGAACACTTGATGTATGTATTGCGTGGGATACCCGTGGTGACAATGGGGTATTCTATTGATCCACTTGATGTATGTTCTGGTGATCAACTTGCGGGTTCTGTGACCTTGGGAATCTATGCATAGGGGTTGGCACACGTTTTCATCTTGACTCTCCGGTAGAAACTTTGGGGCACTCTTTGAAGTTATTTGTGTTGGTTTGAATAGATGAATCTGAGATTGTGTGGTGCATATCGTATAATCATACCTGCGGATACTTGTTGTGACACTGGAGTATCTGGGTGACATTAGGGTTTTGGTTGATATGTGTCTTAAGGTGTTATTTTACTACGAACTCTAGGGCTGTTTGTGATACTTATAGGAATAGCCCAATGGATTGATCGGAAAGAATAACTTTGAGGTGGTTTCGTACCCTACAATAATCTCTTTGTTTGTTCTCCGCTATTAGTGACTTTGGAGTGACTCTTTGTAGCATCTTGAGGGATAGTTATATGATCCAGTTATGTTATTATTGTTGAGAAAACTTGCATTAGTGAAAGTATGAATCCTAGGCCTTGTTTCGAAGCATTGCAATACCGTTTTTGCTCACTTTTACCACTTGCTACCTTGTTGTTTTTATAATTTCAGATTATTAAAACATATATCTACCATCCATATTGCACTTGTATCACCATCGCTCCACCGAACTAGTGCACCTATACAATTTACCATTGTATTGGGTGTGTTGAGGACACAAGAGACTCTTTGTTATTTGGTTGCAGGGTTGTTTGAGAGACACCATCTTCATCCTACACCTCCCACGGATTGATAAACCTTTGGTCATCCACTTGAGGGAAATTTGCTACTGTCCTACAAACCTCTGCACTTGGAGGCCCAACAACGTCTACAAGAAGAAGGTTGTGTAGTAGACATCACCCCCCCCCTCCCAGATTGTAATCCAGAGGAAGATATCTGTTCTGAGGCAGATTCAGACGCGGCTCCACTCCTATTTACCCCCAAGGTGTTTGCTCTAACTTGGCATGATGATGTTAGTCATATCATGCATATGTTGCCTTGCAGTGCCTACTATCAACATCATATATGTCATCTGCTTAGTTTTGACATGTTCTGTAATGCCACCTGTTTAGTTTCTATATCATATATGGGAATTATGGAGTCTCGTCTCTTTTAGCCAGCCATAATATATGTGAAATATGCAATGCCATCATGTTTAACCAGGCATCATATATTTGAATGATATCTTGCCCATCCTTTTCTTCATTACATTTCCACTTATCGACAATGTTTGTACATTAAACTACTCTTCCTATGAATCAGAGCAGACAGTGCTACCTGTCGAAGCAGATCTCTTGATGGTTCCGGTAGCTCCTCGGAGATGGATTTAGAGACAGATGACCAGTCCTATTCCCCCACCGAGGTGTATACTCTAACTTGGCACAGTTATACTGCTCATATCATGCATATGGTGTCTTGCATTGCATAGTTTAGACATCATATACACAATATTCAACACCATGTTCTTAGTTCAGACATCATATATGTGAATGCCCTCTGCTTAGCATATAAATCACATATGTGAATTAAATCATGTGATCCTGATTACTTAGATAACATGTGTGTGAATTATGTCATGTGAACCTGTTTACTAAAGACATCATATAATTATCTCATGCCATCCTGTTTAGTTAGCCATCATATCTTTGAATTATGTCATGATATGCTATCCAGTTTAGATAGACATCATATATGTGAAATTATGTCATGCTATCCTTTTTAGTTAAACAATATACATGTCAACTATCTCATGCCCTCTTTTTTCCACACTATCTATTGCAGTTGTCTCTCATACAATGTATGTACATTCAACTATGTTTCCTTTTTATCAGCCATTTGAATCAGAGCGGGTGATGGCAGTATCTAGCGGAGTAAAAACACGGTCTTCAAATAAAAAAGTGCTACCTCTTGGTGGAGATAGCACCCCGGTTGCACATGCACGAGAACCAGCCCTACCACACATAACCCAGACTCTCACAGATTATACCCCTACTGCGATGGCCAGAGAACCAGCTTCATCCAATCTAGCCCCAACCCCAGCAGATAGTAACCCAGTTCCTGTTGACACAGCACCTTCTCCACCACAGAGCTCCTAAACAAGAGCAATTAGTAAGGCAGCTCCAGTGCCCAAAGCTCCAGTACTACCACGGCAAACCCCAACTCCACCAGTTAGTACACCTATTCCTGTGGAGGAAGCACAACTAGCCATTCGTAGTTTAGCATATATCGCATTTGATGTTGTTAAATCCTATGTGCGTATCTTCCCATCATGGAAATATTATACTGAAGATGAAGGAAAATGCCAGTTGTACGTGTTTGTCCAGGAGTTATGTGTAAGTAATGTTATTCATGGCAATTACTTTGCTTTGTCCCATACATTCTACCTCCATGATGGTTATAATACAGCAAATTTTCCCATTTTTCTCTATAGAGAAGGACCGATTTGGAAACACAGGATGAGGTAACATGTGCTAATACCTCTGCTATCTTCAAGAATGCTTGGTGGCAGTATCAGAATTACCTAAAGAAAACGTACTTCAGTGGCAAAGAAACTCATCAAATTCCCTTAGGTTCTCCTGAGACACATTTACTGGATGATGAATGGGAACGCCTTGTTCTGTACTGGTCCCGTACCAAGAATGTGGTAAGGTCTATGAGCTCATTTTTTATTTTTTAAGTACTATATGTCTGCGTCTTACTATACTCTGTTCATGTAGAACAAGTGCTTAAACCTGAAGAACAACTGTTCTCATTTAAGATTCCATTGCTATTGTGCATACTGCTTTGCTCTTGTATCATTGTATTTACTCATACAAATTTATTTTTAAATTGAAGGATCCAATCCAAACTCCAATGACACAACAGGTATGTTTACGCATGTTTCTTTAATAGGTTTGCTCTTATAAATAGCTCTGTTGGTTTCAATTTCAATTGTGTATACAGTTGAATTCTCATATCATGCACATTACTCGCATCACAACAGAGCCAATAGTGTTGTTGTACATGTAGACCCGTGGTACCCATCTGAAATCTTGTTGTGCCATGTAGTTTCCCACGCTTTGTATTCTTTCAGTGTTGCTTTGTCTTGAACTAATATGATTTGAACGGTGTCTCTATTTTGATTTGGCAAGACAATGCAGTGACCATAGGACATAGATATATGTTTGTTTGATGCTTTTATTATGTGCTACTTGGCAATAGAAGACTTGGTAGTTTAATCATGTCCACCTTACTAATGAACTGGTTCACCGAAATGAGTTTCATATACTAGTACATGCTAAACCTATTATGTGTTTGCTTGTTTCTTCTTTTAGAATGCTGACGGAATATTGGGGAAGAGTGCCTTATTAGGAAATGGTAAAGGAAGTAATGCAGATAAGGTTCAAGATAGTGAGACATCCTTGTTGGTCTCCAACAAAGCTGATAAAATAGTTAAGGAAAACTATCTTGAAGACAGTGAGACAACCCCAAAGTCATGTCTTGGTTTAGTGTTCGAGTTACTGGCCACTACCGCTGGCACAAGCTATTCAAACTCACTGTCTGAATCAGTTCAGTTTCTTGAGTCTCAACTACAAGCTGAAAGACATCGATCAGCTGTGCTGCGACAAGAAGCCGAAGGACTGTGGAAGTCCCTGGAGCATTCATATGCATACTTTCTGGTGAAACAACAAGCGTTGGAGGATTTTAGTGCCGCAAGACAAAGCTAATAAGCTTGCTAAGCTTATTGCCAGCATGGTGGATACCCAGGATAACGTTTCTTGAGCTCTTCTGAAGTTGTTCAGTTATTGAATTGTTTTGCTGTCGCGTTTATTTGCACTGCCGGGCAATTTAGACGGTCAGTGTATGTAATATGCTGCTTTGTTCCCTATATTTGCACTGGTGGCAAACTTTGATGCCCAATGGATGTAATATGTGTAATAGTCGTAATAGACTAGCGTTAGTTGCTTGCTTATTTATTTTCTTATTGTCTTGTTTAGTTGTTTTCTTGTAGTCACTGCAGTTCTTTTTCTGCGTTTTTCGGGTGGCCACAATAACCTATTTTTATAACTAGGCCACAATAACCATGGCAACAGAAGGACTGTTGTAACCATGGTCCTGCTACCTTTTATAGTGACCATGGCCCTCCATGGGTTGTATGATCCATGGGCCTTCTACGGGCCGTAGGATCCATGGGCTTTCTACGGGCCATACGGTCAATGGGCTTTCTATGAGCCATAGGATCCATGGGCCATCTACTGGACGTCTAATCTATGGGCCTTGTACGGGCCATATAATCGTTTCACCAAACATGGGTCGTACTATTCATGGACCAATAACGGTCCGCAAAATGGGTCGTAAACGGGCTAGAGTGGAAATTGTACGTTTTATGTCCTGGCCATAACGGGCCGTTAATAGGCTGTATTTGATGACGCTATGAAAACGGCCCAACGGATTAACGAGCCACAAATGGGTCGGCTATAACCACGGGTTGAATTTGGCCCACAAAAAGAAAAGGCCAGTAACGGGCCATAAGTAACTGAATGCTGGAAATGAGCCCAAGAATAAATGGGTCCTGAGAAGGCTGAAAGGTAACACGGGCTAGAAGCGGCCCAATGGAATAATGGGTCATTAATGGGTATAAAGCGATACACTGTTCATTATGGGCCAGTTTCACCATGAGCCGTTAATGGGCCAAGAGTTACAGATGGACTCATATGGGCCGAAAGACGTCATGGGCCATACATGGGCCAAAAGTTACAATGGGTTGGAATCGTATTGGACGGCCCAGATGACGCTACTGGGCCAAATTCCGGTAGGCCATCACAGGTCGTGAGTTAGCGGGCTGTAAATGGGCTATATGTGAACATGCCATTAACAGGCTTTCCGTGGGTCGGCCCGCTACCTTTTGACCAAGTCAAATGGGTTGGCCTTTTCACTGGAATGGGCCTCTGTTGGGCTATGCCACATGTCGACGTATCATAGGCGCCTTTGGTCCAATTAGTGGATGACATCTGTCCTAACGGTGAGCCGACACGTGGTTCCTCCGGCCAATGAGAAATTTACACGTGGAAAATCCCCATTGGTTGTGGCTGTTAGCGGGTTATTGGATCCAAAACCAGACCTGATAGCTTAATGACAACCCGCTACGGTGGATGCCATGTGTCGATCACCCTTGATGAAAAGCACTTCCATGACGCGCGATTTATCGTCATGGAAGTGGACACTTCTGTGATGATAATTTTGGTAATGTCATGGAACACTTCTACGACAGCACAGGTATGACTATCTTGATTCTGTCATAAAATCGTCATGGATATACATGCATGACAGAAAACGTGACCTATTGTGACAAACACGTATCATCACGGAAGTGTTTATTTTGTAGTGTTGGAGTCACTCGAACCATCGATGAGCGATCCTGCGAACCTCCCTCGAACAGAACACTGAAAGCACGACCTCTCTACAGTTTGCAAGCGTACGATCTTCATGATTCGGCAACGCTTCCCGCTGGAGACTTGGAGGATAAGATTAAAGCCACTTGGGGCTTCTAATTATGAGGATTAGAGGAACTAGAACTAGCTCTAATTATCTCAATTAGAACTAGTAGTATTGGGCTAGAGGAGGCACCTAAAACTTGTGTGAAGAAAAGGGCCAATACCTCCACTATATATAGGTTAGAGGGGGAGAGAGGCACACCCACCAAGGAGGGAAAGCCTCCTTCAGCTCCTCCTCGACTCCAATTTGCCCCCCTCCCCCATAAGGAAAGGGGGGCGCCTCCTCCACGTGTGCCTTCGTGGCCCAAGTTGCCTTCCACCACTAGGCCTTTTAAGGCTCGTTGATATTTAATTAACTGTAGTCCTCTAACAATTACTAGGCCTTTTATATATAATTTAACATCACTGGAAACAATTTACACCTATATATTAATTATCAGGAATACCCGGTTTGCCTGATAAGCTCTGAAACCCTTTCGGTGACCCCTAAACGCTTCTGGTTCCTCTCGGAACTATTATATTAACGAAACTATTTCTCAAATAAATCCTCGATACTCTTGTCCTACTAACACTTGGCAGATCGTGACTACCTTAAGCTTGTGACCCTGTAGGTTTGGTAAACCATAGACATGAACGAAACCCCTTCGTTCAATGACCGATAGCGGAACCATGGACGTCCATATCGATCCCTATGATCACACGAATGACATTCAAGAACCTTTGGTTACCTTATGATGTTCCCTTTGCTTGTTGGTACTTTTAAAAACCCAAGGTGAGATATATTAGTATCCTCTTGAGTCAAACACATGCTTACTATACGGGTCTCCTCGTTGTCGATTTTGTTCTTCTTTCTCGTTGTCGTGCTCTAGATCCCCGTGACGAAGTCACCTGTGTCTTGCCAGATGACGATGGATGCCATCACACCAAGAGGGCCCTAAGAATATATCTCCGCCGTCGGAGGAGCAAATTCCACTTTCGAGCTATCGTGTCCCTTGTCAAACTTTTCAATGAACCTTTAAGTTGTCGTTATGATCACCAAGTTACTGATGACATTTGAGAAACCCCAATTTTCATTGTACGGTAAGAAGTGACTACGATACTCTCATGGTCTAAGGAACTAAAATCACAAGTTAACACTCTGTGTTATAGCAATTGACTTATGACGATATTATCTCAAAGTATAACAAATAAGTTTGGGTCGATTCAATATGATCATTCTTTCTAACGTCATACTCTCAAAATTGTTTTGAGACTACCGTTACACTTAACGATATCTCAAGATCCAGAAAAGGTGATCACCAACAACACTTGAGCTAGTCTTAGAGGCGGGACTAGGAATCTTATTTTACTGTTTATCGTCTACACGTGCATATGAGCTTTCCTCTGAATCGCATATTCTAGGATCATAGCAGTTATAGTATAGAATATAAACTCTAGATTATGAACATGGGAATATAATAATATAGTATTATTGCCTCTAGGGCATACTTCCAACAGACTCCCACTTGCACTAGAGTCAATAATCTAGTTGCATGTTTTCTTTAACACTGATGGCTATCTAGTGTTGTCTCATGCTTTTCTTGTGGTATAGTCTTTGACAATGGTTCTGTCACATACAAATCCTTTGTGAAAACTGAAAACTTGTTTTTTGTTATGTCTGTCTTATGTGAGTTTATGTCTGTCATATGTTTGTCTTATGTTACTCAGCAACTTCTTTTGTCCGGATCAAAATTATCTTGGTGTTTGTACGTAAGTTATCAGGTATGCGGTCAAATATTACCATGTTATTTACACAAATTATCAAGATTATGTTTCAAAAAACCTAGTCAAAAGTAATTGTAGTGTTTGTACGTGAGTTATCAGCATTGTTCTGCGTATATTACCTTGCTATTTACACAGAAGTTACTGCAATGTTTCTGCGTGAGTTATGAACTCAGCTAGGCATATATTACCATGTTATTTGCACAGAAGTTATCGGAAAACTTTTCGCCCTCCACCACCATACTATGGAGGCGCAAACATACCCGTCAGTTCATTCGACGACCATCACTATGCATCATTTTGTTTATCAAATGATGTCTTGTTGGTGAGTAGAATAAATGGTTGCTATTTACACACGAATAACCAGGGTTAGGAGTGTTTTTCAAGGAAAAAAATCCTGGGTAAAAAAAGTTACCACGCCTGGGTGAAGTAAGTTATCAACTCTATTGGTGTATATTACCATGTTATTTACACATGAGTTGCCGGGAGAGGGGTTATTTTTCAATAACATTTTACCCAGGTTAAAAATCACCACGTCTACACTGAGTAAGTTAACAAGTATGTTGTGTGTATATTACCATATTGTTTACATGGAAGTTGTCGGGTTATGTTTTTCAACAAACTTTTATCTCGGGGGTCAAAAATTACCGTGGTGTTTGTAGTGAGTTATCAGCTTTGTTGTATGTGTGTGTGTTATCGCGCTATTTGCACAGAAGTTACCGTGTATATTTTCAACAACTCTTTTCCGCTTGGGTCAAAAAAATTATCACGGTGTTCGTACATGAGTTATGAGCCCTCGTGTGCATATATTATCATGCTATTTACACATAAGTTACTGGAGTATTTTTCAATAATTTTTTCCCCGGCTCAAAAAGTTATCGTGAAGTTTGTACGTGAATTATCAGCTCTGATGTGCGTGTGTTACCATGCTAAAGGATGAAGGTCTGGGCTTTAAGAAATGTGTACAATTAAAAAGGACCAAATTAAAACAAACTAGAGTTTACGTCTATGCAAGTAAAATATTAGTTGGAATCATACACATCCAATTGCTAGCTGAGTTGGTTAATCTTGCATGTACCGTATGATGAGGGGAAGAGATTGATTCCTGTCCCATGCACACAGTTTTTTTACTTAAAACGAAAAAGCTAGCTTTAAATGGCAGTACACGTAATTAGGACCCCATTAATCATGCTAATTAAGATATGAGGGAATTAAATCGTGCTAATTAAGAGTCATGAGACTAAACCGAGTCAATTAATAAACCCCGCAATTGAAATCGCGTTAATTAAGGAGACACCCGAAACCGGAATTATGGGAGGCTCGCGCGAGACTGCACGATCGAAAACCGATGACTCCGAACCGTTCGGATCTATAATAAAAATCAGAATGGTCGGAAAATAGCTTTCTCGAAACATAAGAACACTTCGGCATATAAATGTTGGGCATGCTGGGCCTACTCCAATATCCATCCACCATATATACAAAGCTTATCTGGGCTAGTTCTGATCAACAAGATAACGACGAACCGACGATACACTTGCAGTAGCTTTTTCCCCCAACGCTCACACAAGTCATGCACGGCCCATTTGGCCCATCACTGGCTAGACACTGCCACTACTGTTTTCCTGCCCTGAACCAGCAAGACACTGCCACTACTGTTTTCCTGCCCTGAACGAGCAGATCGCTTTATCTTACTATAAGCTACTGATTTTAGATCTTCTAAAAAAGCTAGTACTACTGATTTTAATAACTGTTTTTAAACTTTAAGCTACTGATTAAATGAGCTCAATGCGTAATGCTACTACTGATTCTATGACACACGCAAGCAGTCCCTGATGAAGGCATCAGACATGCGCGCAGGCAATGAGGGGAGGAAGGCAGGTCGGAGGAGAGGAAGCCAGTACACGGCAGTAGGAGACGACGAGCAGTTGATGTTGGTGGCCGCGGCGGCGGACTAGTAGGACTGGGCGGTGGGCGCTGGCGAGTGACGGAAGTGGCAGCGGTGGCCGTAGGGGCAGCCAGAGGCGGCAGCGAACATCTGGCAGGGGAGGGTCTTGTAGCGCGGGTGGCGGATGAAGGGGCGCATCTCCTGCAGGCCGTGCGCGAACCGGCACCGGCCGCCGTAGGAGCAGGCGCCGCCCTCCCACTTGTTGCACAGCTCCGTCTTCTGGGTGCCCTGCCTGTACGCCTCCAGCTCGACCACTTCTCCATCCCCCTTCGCCTCGTCCTCCCCTGCCTGCTGCAATCACCATTCCCCATTACAAAATCAATCATACGGATATGAATTCCCAATGAAATTTCTCGAATTGAGTGTTTAGTTTCGTGAGTTAGCCAAATCAATACCCTATCTCTTCGCTTAATGACGACTTTGTAACATGAAATTGCCAACAAATAGCCGATGCAATACTATTTCTGAAGAAAAATTAAGCAAGTTCAATACAGTTTCTTCCTGCAATTGAATCCCAAGCAAGCCATGACGTGATAAGAATTTGTGTGGTTCCAACTTAACATAGGAAATTCCTAATCAAGTTGCAGCATAAATTAAAAATATCGAGTTGTAAGTTTGGCTTACTTCATCAAGCAACTGCCAACACTATGTAGGTTCAAAGCTACAACTGTCAAGTACTACAAAATTTGCTAATTATAAACACAACCTGATACTGAATGCAATTGCCAAATCGTTTATAGAACGTCATATTGCCAGAGTTTCGTCTGATTTTTCAGGTTTAAACTTTCCTGCTAACCATATAATTGCGTCATAAGCCTAATTTCTCCTCGATTAAGCGACTTCGACTCACTGCATCAAGCGGCTCTGCCTCTGTAGTGGAACCAGAAAGCAGAGTATGACGAATCTGAGTACAAAATTAGCTAATTCAACATACTCCGTTGCTTGATGCTATCGTCAAATTACAAATAGAGCATCGTATTACCAGAGCTCGTCTAATATCGCAGGTTTAGTAGATTTCACCATCTAATTGCATCACAAACAAATTTGCTCCACGATTACTACGAATTTTGCAGGAACTGGAACTATTGAGCTGTGTTCGAGGAATTCAGCGCAGATTTTCGAGTTCCGAGCAGATAAACAAAGCGATTCACGGCGGAATAAAGCAGTGAATTCGTAAGCAGTAGGATTTGCGGGCTTACCTCGATCGCAGGAGGCGGACGAACACGGAGGCTCTGCGCCTCTGCCTCGCCCCGCGGCTGCTTCGCCTGCGAGAGGTAGCACTTGGAACGGATGGAGATGCTCTTCGGCGCGCCCCCGCGTGCTGCTACCTCCTCCGTCGGCTTCGGCGGTGGTGTCGGAGCCGGCGCGATCGCCCGCTTCCCCTGATCGGCCTCGAGCTCCTCGAGGAGGAGAGACAGGTGCATGCTCTCCGCTCTGAGGCGGAGGCGCTCGAGGCGGAGGTCAGCGACCTCGGCCGTGGCGTCGCGCAGGCGCAGGAAGCAGTCGTCGTAGCGGTCGGCGATCGCGCGGAGGAGCCTCTCCGCCTCGTGCACCTCGCTCGCTTGCTCCGCCGACATGCGGAGCGGCGAGATGTAGCGGCCGTCGGAGACGCACGATGAGGGCGAGTGGAGCTGCGTCTCCGTCGGTGATGGCCCCCATGTGGACGAACGGAGCAGGCCTCCCTTGCCGCGGCCGTCGGATACGCGCGACGAGGGAGTGGAGTCGAGCAGCTTCTCCCGCGGCGACCAGCCGAAGCGCTCGGTGGAGACGCAGGACGACCCCGCAGGCGACAGGTACCCGAGCTCCCCCTCCATGGCCTCCACTGGAGAGCCCGAGCTGCGAACAGGGTAGCAGAGAGCGAGACGATGAGAAGCTCGGGGGCGGTTACCTTCGTGTTGCCTGTCGCCTGTCGGGTTCGGAAGGAAATTGGAGGGAAGCAGTTGCTGCTTGAGAGACAGGTTGAAGTGACTTGATTGCCCTGCCTTATATAGAGCCGCCGTTCATCTCACTAAGACCAAGGGCAGGAACGACTTTTCTCTTGTTTATCTGACGCGACCAGCTCCTGCACAAGGGTAGAAACAGTGCTGCGTAGAAATGAATCAAGTGAAAATGACCAGATTTCCCTTCCTTGTGCAGCGCATGCTCAACTCAACAAGGGGGTAGAACCGACTTTTCTCCCAGTTACTGCTAAAAACTAGAGTAGCTTCATTTCGTTTAGAGCGTTCCTGAAGAAACAGTAAAGAGCACTGCATTCGGTCACCGTTGGACATCACACAGAATCTATGCCGCAGCTCTGAATTTAGCATCGTGCATATAATGGTTCAGATGGTGTACAGGGCCAGCAAGTATTAGTAATATTGAGCACTGTACTGACCAAAATATCAATGTAACAATAAGGAAGGTATTGTTGTTCTGTTGTTGAAACGGCAAGAAATCAGAGCTAGGGTCTGCAAATAACAGGCTCTGTAATACAATGCCAATGAAATAATCCAGAGTTTCTAGATATTGTTCAGGTGAGGGTGTTAGCAGTCATTTTTTAGGGGGTGTTGTCGTGATATCAGAGACCCGGAACGACTTCTCAAGGAGCTGTGGAACGGTTAGTTTCAACTCGAACGTCAACTTCTGGAGTACATAACACAGGGCGGTCACATCATGCATTGCACGGTGCGCTTTGCCATCGACTGGGATCTTGTAGCGCTCTACCAGTGTCTTCATCGATGCGGAGCTGATTTTTTCCCCTGAGGTGGAAGAGAAATGAGGTTAAGCTTTCGAGTCGCATGATTTGCTTCAGTTAAATGAATTTTCTTTTTTCAGTTATATGCAAAAACAAGAAACAAGGATCAATCTTAACTTTCTTTTTTCAGTTATATGCAAAAACAAGAAACAAGGATCAATCTTATATACTTATTTACTAATTGGAGGCTCCACATTAATCCTAGCAGCTAGAGATTTCTGTCCGTCTGATCTGCATATGATGCATGTTTTGCCGTCAGATGAAGTAGCAGAGGCGCCCTCACCATCCGCCCTCTCCAACAGACGCAGTCCATCTCTTCCTCTGTATCCCAGCCTCCCTCGAGAAGACAAGAAAAACATCTCCAGTCACCAGCGATGAATTCAATCCGGCAGCCACCCCAGCCTCCAACAGGCCTTCAATTTGTTGGGGTTATGTCTGTGTGGAGGCCGCCTCTGCGGCTCTGCCTCCCCAAGGCCACTCATCTTGCAGACTGAGCGCCTCCCTGTGGCAGCATCCACTAAAGTTTGCGCCCTCGCCGCCACGCAAAGTTGGCATAGCTATCTGCTGGAGCATTAGCGAGACCCCTTCTGCTGGGACTCTACAATAATCTGACTATTATCTAGTACAGTCACGCTTGCCTTTTCCCTACGGGGTGTATGATGTTAGTATATATACCTGTGTTGCTTTCATCTGAAAAGGGCGAGATAATGGCAAGCACTTGGTGACCACTCCCATGCCTAGGGCTAGCTGGTGGCCTCGGTGATTTAGGGTGTCGATGCATATGCAAGAAGTGTAGGTTTAAGATTTATTATCGTCTCTGTTTAAAATCATTGATATGCTCAGTAAGTTATAGCATATATTGCTAAGTAGGCCTGCCTAGGATAACATTTATTTTTATGTAATTATTATGTGCAATGATGGGGCATGCAATCAAGCCTTGAAAAACACAACAATTAAACAAACCGGCGGCAAGTTACCACTTACTACTTCAATCTTATATTTATACGGTGATGTCAACCTTCCAGTTGATCAATTAATTCTTCAGGTGCCAATTAGCTTTAGATTTATAGTACATGTTTTCCTATCTACATTATATGTGGTTTGCTTGATTTTTTTTAGTCCTGAGTGCTCTAGAAATATAACTTCATTGCTGCTTCAATCCAAGGAATATCCAGAAAAGGTGATTGGCAATAATGATTTTTTTGTAAGGGTTGGTAATAGTGCCAGAGTTAATTGTTATATTATATGGACAGGCTCGTGTTATGATTATTTTTGGTGGATTGGCATTGCCTTTTTGCCTTACTGTCTTTTGCATTGTCATAGCCACGGACTGTTGTTAGTTACTACACATCTGGATCAAGGTTTTTGAGTCGACGAGTCGCTCGGGGGGAGCGACCCTAGACTAGTCGTGACTAGACTCATGGTCAATGAGTCGACATGCGACGAGTCGACGTGAGTTAAGCAGTAGAAAGTAGGTACAATAAAACCAGCCTTGTTCTTGAGTGCTTCCAATTCAGCCCTCAACTCTTCATCATGCACAGCCACCCTTGTTCATGCACAACCAGGGGAGGAGCAGACCACCAGCAGCAGCAGCAACAACAACCAGGGGAGGAGAGGAGGAGCAGACCACCAGCAGCAGCAACCAGGGGATGAGGGGAGGAGCAGACCACCAGCAGCAACCAGGGGAGGAGCAGCAAGCCAGCAACCATGGGCGGCGGCGGCTGCCAAGGAGAGGGTTGGGTCAGGGGGAGGAGAACAGGTTCGATCTAGGTTTCCAAGGGGGGTGGTTTGATACAGTAAAAAAATGACAGGTGGGACCCAAAAAAATCGAGTCGTTCGACCCAGAAAACACGACTAGTCGTTGACTAGTCGAGACTAGTCGCTCTAGTCGCTCGACTCATCCCATGAGTCGAGTCGCCAGGCTGAGTCGACCCTGCCAGTGTGACTCATAGACTAGTCGACGACTAGTCGAGCGACTCGAAAACAGAGATCTGGATATGTGTGTGTGTGTATATATATGTATGTATGTATATATATATATATATATATATATATATATATATATATATATATATATATGTAAATACATAAACAGTCAATACAGGATTTTCTTTTACACTCTCTTGCTGCTGTTTAGATATGTACTTTGAGAACTTCCTAAACTTTGCTTTGCTTTGTCTGCCGACTAAACTGGGATGTCCGCATCTTTGTATAAGTACATGAAATCAAACCTTTCCAAGGTTTTCGAGTCGATGAGTCGACGAGTCGCTCAGGGGGGGCGACTCTAGACTAGTCGTGACTAGTCTAGACTCATGGTCGATGAGTCGACATGCGATGAGTCGACGTGAGTTAAGCAGTAGGGAGCAGACCAGCAGCAGACCAGCAGCAGCCAGCGGCAACCAAGGGAGGAGTCGCAGCAACCAACCAAGACAAGGCCATCAGGAGATGGGAGGAGCAGCCCAACAACAGCGGCAACCAAGGGATGAGCAGCAGGCAGCAGCAACCAGGGGAGAAGGGGACGAGCAGCAAGCCAGGCGGCGGCTGCTGCAGAAGAGGGCTGGGTCGGGGGAGGGGGGCTGGAACTGTTCGATCTAGGTTTCCAGACGCTCCAATCTTCCTTCAATACTGGCCCACACGGCAATATTGGCCCAGTAAGGCCCAATGAAACCCTAGCCTGCCTAGCTCAATCTGGACCATCCATATTCTCTAATCTTCACCGTCCATCCACTCTCGTCTTAACTCTCTCTCTCACCTGCTCCCCTTCCAGCCCCCAGGCACGAATCGACAGCCGCAATGGCCTTGCTGCAGCTCCTCCTCCATGGCTTCTCTGCCTCCACCCCTTCCTCTCCGCCTCCCCCATCCTTCCCTGGAGCCACCCCTCCTTCCCTGCTCCATTTTCTCTGCCCAACTTCTCTTTCATGACAGATTGAACGAGTCGTTCGCCTCAAAAACTGCGACTAGTCGAGACTAGTCGGGACTAGTCGATCGACTCATCCAATGATTCGAGTCGACAGGTTGAGTCGACCTTCATGTAACGACTTGTCGACTAGTCGACGACTAGTCGCGACTAGTCGTTTGACTCGAAAACAGAGAACCTTTCTGATCCTTTTTGTTACTAAGTAATATTTTTCCCAATGTTTATTTTGTTCATTTGAACTCCGCCTATGTTGTCTCAACATAGCCGGTCCCAAGCCTGGGTAAATGAGGGTTGTGATAGGCTTGGCGAGCCAACGTCAAAACTCTGCCACTCTTATGGAGATGAAACCCAAAAGATTTTCGTTGGGGCGTAACCCTCTCAGCGACGTGCCACATCAGAACCCGGGTGTGGCGTCAAATGGGGAAGGGCCGGGCCGTCACACCCATGGTGCCGTGCCGTATCTTGATCTGGATACGGTGGCAAGTGAGCAAGGATCGGGTTGTCGCATCCTTAGTGGCCCACTAGATCAACGCTTGGGTGTGGTGGAAAATGAGCAAGGGTCTGCGCATTTGACTCGGCGAGTGCGAAAGGTAAGGAAGCTGATCCACTTAGATAGCTGGACCTTATGGCCCCTGACAGGTGGCAGGTATGCTTCGGGAGCTAGTAGATACAGCGGTGAGGAGAGTTGTTGATATCCTTTGCGTCCAAGAAACCAAATGGAGGGGACAGAAGGCAAAGGAGGTGGAGAATACCGGCTTCAAGCTGTGGTACACGAGGACGACTGCAAACAGAAATGGAGAAGGCATCTTGATCAACAATAGCCTCAAGTATGGAGTTTTGTCGACGTAAGGAGACGTGAGGACCGGGTTATCCTGGTCAAGCTGGTTGTTGGGGACTTAATTCTCAATGTTATCAACGAGTATGCCCCGAAAGTGGACCACAATGAGAACACCAAGAGGGGTGCTACGAAGGCCTGGAGGACATGGTTAGGAGTGTACCTATTGGCAAGAAGCTCTTCATAGGAGGATACCTCAATTGCCACGTGGGTACATCTAACACAGGTTTTGAAGGGGTGCATGGGGGCTTTGGCTATGGCATCAAGAATCAAGGAGAAGATGTCTTAAGCTTTGCTCTAGCCTACTGCTTGATCATAGCTAACACCCTCTTTAGAAAGAGAGAATCACATCTACTGACTTTTAGTAGTGGTCAACACTCTAGCCAGATTGCTTTCATCCTCTCGAGAAGAGAAGACAGGCGGGCGCGCCTGGATTGTAAGGTGATACCTAGAGAGTGTTGTCCCTCAGCATAAGCTCGTGGTGGCTGACTTCTGCTTTCGGATTCATGTCCAGTGGGATAAGTGTGCCAAAGTTGCTACAACAAAGTGGTGGAAGCT